>NW_020226102.1:204635-205968 GCF_003070985.1 Temnothorax curvispinosus
AAAAAAAATTAGTTTAAACTCATGTGGACACCGCCATAGTACATAACCTTGCTTATAATAAAGACGAAACTGAAATATATAAGTACAATTGCAAAAATATGAATGTCACAATAAAAACAATACCAACCCGGGAAAAAATGATTAGATATAATCATATATAATTATATCTGGTATATATAATTATATATAATTATATATGTTTTTATATGGGGTCATATCTAATTATACATGGCCACATGTGCAATCAGTGGTCCTACATACAACCAGATATAACACCATATCTACTTGTATATAAATGTATATAATTTTATGTGAAGCCAGATATAATGATATATGAATGGTGCACCCTACATATAACAAGATATAGCATTATATACAATTATATATGCAATCATATATAGCCAGATATATTAATGTGACTAATTTGGCGCTATATACAACCAGAAATAGCGCTATATCTAATCGTATATAAATGTATGTGAAGCCAGATATAATGATATATGAGTAGTGCACTCTACATATAACTAGATATAGCATTATATACAACTATATATGAAGTCATATATAGCCAGATATATTAATATGCCTAATCTTGTCCTATGTACAACCAGATATAACACTATATCTGTATATATATAGATTCGCAAGTTATCATATATGCTGCAGATATTTATTCCTAAATTTAAAAATTTATTTGAATCGTTTTTATATATATTATAGATATTAAATTCAAAAATTTAATTCAAAAATTAAAAAAATCGGTTTCCAGAAAATCGGTAACAAAAAACTATACACATAGTGGCACTCCCCGGAAAATTCTACCCTTATTTCATATACTTTTGGTAAAAATTCGGTTCAGGGGTTTGGGCTGGACGTTGATGAGTCAGTGAGTGAGTGAGTGAGTGAGTGAGTCAGTCAGTCAGGACATCTTCCTTTATATATAGAGATATATAAATATACATATATAATTATATATAATGCAATTATATATAAATTTTGTCTCTATATGATCATATATAATTATATATAATCATATATAATCATATATGACCATATATGACCATATTATAGTCAATATATATTGGAAAAGAACTGTTAACTTCGATAATAAAGCATTGATAAGTTAAGATGTATATTTTTTCAAAAGCTATAGAATCAAAAGTGAAATGATTTATTCCATGCATATATTACAACTTGGCACTGCTTGACATGAGATAGTGCCGTGTCTCTTGATACCGTTTTTATACCACTGTCCGTCAAATTTTAAATACGAGAAACGAATCCTATTAAATATATATATATATATATATATATATATATATATATATATATA
>NW_020226102.1:205978-212533 GCF_003070985.1 Temnothorax curvispinosus
ATATATATATATATATATATATATATATATATATATATATATAAAAGAATTAAGCATTTATCCATGTAGATTATATATGATTATATATAGCCATATATAAACTTAAATTCGGATTATCCGATAGGTGGCATCCGATAGGATTTATTTCTCGTATTTAAAATTTGACAAACAATGGTATAAGAATGGTATCAAGAGACACGGCAGTATCTCACGCCAACCAGCGCCAAGTTATATGTAAATCATTTCACTTTTAATTCTGGCTTTTGAAAAAAATATACACTTAATTTATCAATGCTTTATTCCTTAATCGAAGTTAACAGAATTCTTTTTTAATATATATAAAATATTTATTATGTTAGATATAATCACATATGATTATATATAAAATCAACATTAAATATAATTAGATATAACCACTATTAAATATAATTAGATATAACCACATACAATTATATATAACCATATATGGTTATATGTGGTTATATATAATTATATACAATTATATCGGGCCATTTTTTATATCTAATTATATCTAATGTCGATTTTATATAATCATATGTGATTATATCTAATCATTTTTTCTCGGGTAAGTATTATATTAAGTAAATAAGTCATTGGCGCTATTTAAATAAATACTTACGTGTAAATATTCAATTTGTAAATATTGTTAAACGAGTACATGACATTCATATAACGTTAAAACATTTATAACATTGCAATTTCTATGATAAAAGGAATAAATAATGGAATTAAAACACAAACAAAGACGATAGAATAGAGCTATTGTTCACTTTGCGCTACAATTATAATGGAACATTATATTTGTATTATAATTATAATTATTGTAACAAATAAAATTTACGAAAGATAGAGTATAGTACATTTCCCGCAGCACGTACAATTTTGGGTCTATGAATTTTGCATAAATATAACTAATTATAAAATAAATTGCATAGCATATCATTCTGTCGTAATTTACGAATAAAAAAGTCTCAAAAAATTTTAGTAATAATTTAAGGTCAGTGATATTTCTTACGCATTATTAATAACAACAATCTAAGACATGCATAAATTATACTTTGCATCACAATGAAAAAAAATATTATAATGCAGCATATAATATCGCGGATGTATAATAAAAGTCTCCTTTTTAAAGTCTACTTTTAAACGATAAATTTTGGATTAGGGATTGGCTTACTTCTTGGTCGCGACTAATTATTCATCTAAAGTTTCAAGAAAATGATTAAACCGGGAACTGCGGTCCCCGCTCATTAGTAATCATATACATAACTGCAACATTTAATAGCATCACTCTATAATGTTGCTAGAATGCTGCAGAAATTAATATATAATTACTTAGGAAGAAAGTGAAAAAGAAACTTACTATATCTTAATATACTTCAGAGAAAAAATTCTCTAAAGTATAGATATGTATAAATCAGCAAAAAAGAAATCTTTAAATTTAATTAACTATAAAAATAATAATTAAAAAATGATGTTTTGAACCCACTACTATAGAAAAGAAAATAACTGTATAATTATACAAACACACACTGTAAAAAAATAAATTTTAAAACTAAATACATGTTGAAATATCTATGCTTCGCAATTTGCAAAAGAAAGTGGTAAGTGATATAAAAAGAGAAGACTAAAAACCGTACCAAAACCGTGTAAAAGACACAATCTTATTGATATAAACCAGCTATAAAATCAATCTACATTTTCTGAGATAGTATTCTTGAGTTAATATACATTTTAGATAAATATACCCTTCTAGCGATTATCGTATTTGACAGTTGCCATAGAACTCGGAAACAACTGAATTTGGCATCTCATGCTGTAATAACGCAAACCTAAATTCACCCAGAATTCTCCAACGACCACTATATCCGCTTCCTTATCGTTCAACGTTCACGCTCCGTACAAGATTCACATTTTGCAGTAGATATATACATTTCCATATTTACTAACGTCATTATCTCGATCTGTGTACACTATTTAATAATTCCCATATAAAATCTTTCGATCCACTCGGTTGTATCGTCGCGTATGTATATCTACCAAACATATTAAGCCTTCAAATTTTTTAAATCTTTATACACGTTTAGAGTTTATTTGTCAGCTTAAAATTTTTTTTCTATCTTTCAATTTTTTTGAATAAAAACGTCAAGAACTGGCGATCCTCGTGAAACTAGGTCTTTCGCTGTTCCGATCACTTCCATAATTAACAGACTTCACGTTCACTCGGGTATTTGTCCGACTAACAATGATTCTGAAATGCGCACGTAACTTTGCGAGGACACTTCGATATGCAAAGTCTACCAAAGTCTGATTATGCGGGACAGATCTCCTCCCGCGTCCACAAAGAGGAACGATCCCTTAAGCCGCTCGGCGGGAAAAACGGCTTTTCAGAACAAACTAGTGCAAAATTTGTTCGACCTGTGCCACGTACAGTCGGTTTTGCGGCTCGCGGGCCGGCCGCTTGGCGAGACCACAAGGGCCGTCCGTGGCACCTTCAGAGAAAGAGAGAGAGAGAGAGAGAGAGAGAGAGAGAGAGAGAGAGAGAGAGACCCACCAGATTTCGAATATGTAGCCTGCTAGGGACGGTCCGCGAACTAAGAACAACGGATTTCAAACAAGTACGACCGCGACTCGTCCGAGCGCGTCGGCTTAAACCACTCAAAGCTGCACCAGGCGCATCATATAAGAAGCGCATCCGAGCAAATTCGGTACACGGCCCGCACTCCCCGAACTTTTCGCGTCGATACTTTCGTCCCACATTCGACTGCTGTTCGGCAAGCTGCTCGACGGATTCGTCCGATCGATTGTTGAACTTAAAGTGAAACGTCACGGTATATACTATCTTCGGATTAGCATACTTTGATTTACTACCAGCGATTCGCCGATCGCTTTACGATAAAAAATAAAAGCTCTCGGAATACAGAAGTGCATGGATGTAGTAAAACTGCAGTTCTTTTTAACAAGAAGATAAAAATATATATAGATTTTTCTACTTTTTATTTTTGTTTCTTTTAAAATGTATAGCAGCTATTTTAACAAGCATAACACTATGCAATATTCTTTATTACAATTGTATTCTTCTGTTGTAAGATTTATATTTTTTGTTATTTTTATTTACTTTACTTTAGGAAAAAATTACAGCGAATTTATTTTTACTATTATAATATAGAATTATCTCTTTCTTTAGTTTTTGGGACAGAAAATGAATCTTTGTGTTATTCTGATTATATTATCAAGTTTTAATGAAAGCGAATCAAATGCGTTTAATTAGATGTTAGTTTCAACACGCGCGATTAATTGTACCATTATGGTAAACACAATTACTACATTCCCGTCCGTTAATTAGTTTCATTTTCAATTTCAACCTGTTCGAAAATTAAAGCGTTATCTTTACACAGTATACATATATCTATAACTGAAAAAAATGTTCCACGTGCAAATTATTGTTATAATATTTTTTACATAAAATTTGATAAATAAAAAAAATAAGAATTTTATCTTTATATCGAAAAATATTATTACATATTATTTATAACTTAAAAAAAACTTGAGGTAAGAGGAAAATTATAATAAACAAATTATATTTTTAATTATTTGTGATTATATTATTAATCATATTGTTAAATCTTGAACGCTTTTAAATTGCGCAGAGCTGTTACGAAAGCGAGACAACGAATGCAAGGCACAGATCAGGTTATCTTACATTACATAATCTTTTTTACAATCCTGATTCCTGAAACTTTCGATACTGCGAGATGGAATCACTTTGCAAAACTTATAGGACATCGTGCATTGAATGCCAGGTGCAGTTGTTTCGGATTCAACGCGTGAGAAATACGAGACAAAACAACAATAAGATCAGAGAAATACTAGGATAGAAGGATCGAAAAAGTTGAGAAACGCGAATGAGAAGCTACTCCAATTTCCAATTTCCAGGACAAAGAAGGAAATAACTTGCTTCTTGTTACAAGGAGATATAGAAACTAGCTTAACTTTCGAATCGTTCGGAATTACACTTTAACATTTTATGCGCTTTAAATTTCTGTGTAATCCTATACCTACATATGTGTGCAAAAAGTTTATTAAAATCACATGTTTATTAAAACATGTTTTTTTTTTGTAATATGCGAGCTAAAGATTGTGCTTTAAAGTTTGAAATTGTTTATAACGAAACCGCTGTTACAATATCTCAGATTTAAAAAATGTATCATTATTTTATTACTCATAAATTTCGTTATCTGTAGCTGATTGATTACGCATAAAATATGATACCATATTACGATCTAGAATATGATATATATATTCGAAAACGCGATGCATATGACGGTAATCCGATTTGCTGCAAGACAAAAAAGCGAATCGTGGTTCGATAATCCTCGGAAAAGTCTTGAATACCAGTCGCTAAGAGGATATATTCTAAAGCTTCGGGGGAAAAAATCCCCTAACTTGTTAAAGGATTTTTTTACGCAGGTAGTTAAAACCGCTTTAGGACCTCATCAGACGTTCGCGCGGCCAAGTACACTAGAACTTTGTGATATGAAAAGTTATTAAATGGCACAGGGGTATCATACACACTTAAGTGTCTATAAAAGCCGACATTCAATCGCGAGCCCGATACCTGCGTTTAATCCTAAAGAAGTTGTCGATACGACCTCCAACGAACTCGTGTTCTTCAAATCCCCTTGGAGGTAAGTTCGTGATTTATATTTTCTCTACAGCATATGTGTATATATAAAACTTCAGTGGCAAACTATTTCCTTTTATAAGTGGCGTACGAAGCCAAAGATGTCGAGAGAGCATTTATTATCGAGCTATTATTAGAATAATCATAAATGAAGTAACATGATTAATTTGCATTTATGCCAAGAATAATTGAATATTCTCTCATGCATCGTTTTCCCATATTTTAAGATATCTCGAACATGTATGCTGTTCAATTTATCCCAACACAAATTATCGGGATTCTCGCATCTATGCGTCACCGATTCTCGCGCTACTGACAGCTCGGGAACGTGATGATCCGTGGATTATATTAATTACAGCTGAGATTAGCTATTAAATGTCCAGACAAGATCAAATACGGCAGGACTGCTTCGGTAAACGCAGAAACGAAACTGCACCACCGAGCGAATGTTTACCACTGCGGTCGACTGCACCCCGTGATTGCACTTAATGCGGAGAGCTCATGTTCCTCTCCCCTCCCTCCGCCTCCCCCATCCCGAGAACGCGTGAGATTAGGTGTACGCACATGTCATTCTTACTCGACACGCACACGGATATCGGCCGGAAATTAATAGAAACTACAATGGCCCGGTAACTCGATATGGAATCCATTCAGGACGATACAATGGATTGGGCTTATGGTGGACTGACGGCCGACGATGCCACTTCCGAAGTAACCGCGCACCCTAATTCAACCCTTCTCTTATATGCCTCTCGATAAAATAAGATTATGTCCGTCGCCACAATCGCGACCCTAATCCGATTTTATGCAATTTTATATATGCCTTTCAGTAAGAAACTTTTAACAAATAAAACATTATCGATTTTTTTATGCGTGACAAAATACGACAAAGTTGCTTCAGGCATCGATAACTTTTCAATTACAAGTAATATAGCGCGAATAAAGAATTTTTCATAACTAAAACTTTCTTTAATATCAATTGATTCCGTATGACACATTTTAATTTATTTTTTAAAGAGTTAAAAGTAAAAGATTGTAAAAATAATAATTTAAAGAATAAAAAAAATAATAATAATAACTTTCCTAAACGTTTGAACTTTGTCAGAGATTCTATCACTAATCGTTGATCTAAATTCTAATGGAAATAACGAGGGAAATAAAATATTCCTGTGCGAGAAGCCACAAATTTCCGATTTCACTGTCAAAAGCTATTAAGCTGTAAAGCTATACCTAACGATCCCTCATCGAAATGTTAAACCTTATTACAAAGCTTATCTTCAGTAGCCAAGGCTAAAGAGCGATTATGTACAGAAAAGCTATTCTGTCGGTGTAGCTGCGCTACAAAGTCGTCGCCGAAATAGTTCGATACTGAAATAACCGAGCGCTCGCGCAAGCAATGGAATAATCAGTCTAGTAATTAGCGAAGTAATTAATGAAGTAATTACAGCGCGTTACAGCAGCGCGCGGTATATAACGCGGCCGCGGGAACGAGTTTGCGGATGCATTATGATATTGCGCGAACGAACGGGGAAAGAAAGAGGTCGACAATCTCTCGTCGTCCATGCGGAGACGAAGACGACGGTAACTTTCTACAGGGGAAGAAATATAAAGACAGTGTCAACTTTCAAGATGGGAATTAATGAATCGGGCCTCAAAACAAGAAGCGGAAATTTTATGGGATGCGCGGGAAGCAGCGAGTAAAACCGCTATATAATAACTCGTAAAAATGTTTAATAATGCTCAAAAAAAACGGGCCTGTCATTATATGGTGTCAACGGAACACTCGCATCGCAAAAGATAGAAAGAGAGAGAGAGAGAGAGAGAGAGAGAGAGAGAGAGAGAGAGAGAGA
>NW_020226102.1:212543-216787 GCF_003070985.1 Temnothorax curvispinosus
AGAGAGAGAGAGAGAGAGAGAGAGAGAGAGAGAGAGAGAGAGAGAGAAAGAGAGAGAGAAAGAGAGAGAAGGAGAAGGGAGAGAGAAAACTCTAAAATAAAATTGAAGCTGACGGCGATAAAAGACTTTTTATTCTTTCGTTGCTTTGAATGCAGTTTAACGATTGAAAATGATAGCGGAGCATTCGCTACTGTAATTGATAGAACTTATTGTTAGTGAGATATATTATATACATCTATCTACTGTTATCTATGATAATAATAGGTACATATGTTTGAATAGTAGTGTAGTAGATCTTTCCCTATATTATTTTGGAACTATCGTCCGCCGAATGTTTTCGACAAAATTTTGTTGCAAGATAATCGCGCGCTACTATTTTGGAGCCGCTGTTGAAAGATTAATATGTAAATTTGAATGGATCTATTCATGATAGAACGTCGAATTTTCCGGATGCAAATTTTCCTACACACTCCGGTATCTTCCCACTTTAACAAAAATTGACATGTATACACATGTCGAAATCGTCCCCTTTCAAAACTTGTGCGTTCCAATATTTTCAAAAATTACTTTTGCATACAAGGCTATATCGCGTGTACGATATACAGTATGCTTGCACGGTTTATATGCATAGAAATGAGTAGTGCCACTATCGCGCTTCAAAAATTTTTAAAAATTGCATATCTTTATCATGTATATATATAATAGATACACAACACTGCATTATTCAAAACTATCGAAATCTCTTTGAATTCTTTTTAAAAATGAAAAAATCGTTCAAATTGTTTGAAATTGTTCAGAAAAGTTAAAAGTCTACTTTCGATAAGCAATTTACAGGCATGTAAATGTTTTCGCTGTCCATACGTAAAAGACAAGAGTTATCGTTATAGCTTTTACAATATATGTATATACATACCTATATTGTACCTAGCGTAATCGACACTATAATATAGTGGTCATCCTACGCAACTCGGTCACAACTACCTACAATCACCAATATACCGTGCAATGCGAGCTATATACACCGTATACATATCCGTTCGCGCAGGTGGACGACGGTGGATCTTGCATTATGCTAATAATCCGGCCGTACATTACCGGCAAAGTGCCCATTATGCCCCGACCATATAATATTCCATGATTTAATTTTGCAAATTTATCGCCTGGGAGATTAAACGGGCCGAACTTTGGGTGGCTCGCGTACCCTACGTTCCCTTTCGCGCCCCCCCCCTCCCTCTCCTGCCACCCATTCCTCGCGAGAAAAGGGGGTTACATGCGTTCCTCGGGAGAAAAGGCTTTCTTATACGCGACCCGATGCCAGCACGTAGGCGTGGTCGGAATTCTCACGAAGAAAGGCTCCTTGTTACGAGGAGCGCCCCGTAATATTCTACTACAACAAATTGCAAAAATTAGACAGGTTTAATATCCCGTCGCTAACGCGCCGCTGCTCGCGAAGACCATCCCACGTCTTTTCGTGACGTCGCTTTGACAGTCGCCCTATATTCCATCCCCCAGGGACGCGAGGAATCTTATTTTTTTTTTTATTTAGACAAAACGATACCATTTCTTTGCATGATGCGTGCAAAATGCTCGAAGAAATAAATACAACCGGCTAATTTTTACGATTAATCTCGAGTGTAAAATTTGTCCAATTTATAATGTGAGACCTAAATCTCGACTGTTAATCTCAACGAGACTATTCCGGAAAATTTCCCGGATGCGTCCCTGTCGCCTTCGTGCGGCGACTTTCTTTCCACTCTAATGGACCATGTTCGTACGTCACCGAGCGACGTGAGGCGAAAGGGAATTCCCAGCTACCATCCGCGTTGCGTTTTCACGCATACCTATCCCGCCTCGCCTACCCACCCTCCCGGCCGCGCGACTTTAATTTCCCGGCAAGAAATATTATCGCGCGGGCCAACTTTCGGCGAGCGGACGCCTCATCCGGCTTAAATTGGCTGTAAAGATTACGTCCGTTACTGCCGTCTATATTTCCGGCGGCTGTGCAGCGCGATCTCGCCGCGCGGAAGAGACGCGGTGTAACATTCTTCCGTTTTGTTAGCTCATTGTTTACGAGACTTTATCTTTGCCGCCGCATTCTTGCAGTAACGTGCCGTAAGTTGGACGAAACTGCTGAAAGAAAGTGTTATTGTTGAGTTTTGTACGGGCGCGTATCTCGGGAAGCCCCATGGAAATTAGATTACAGCTATAGGCCGATGCATCCAGGGTGAACTCTCTTTATTAACGCATTATCTCAGATATTATTACAAGAATTCGCGGAGATTCAGTTTATTGAACTATTACTGGCTAATATAGCATAAAACGAAGTTACACATGTTGTATCGGCAGGAGGCGAGCATAGCAAATATTGACTTGTTAGTAAGTATATTGTTTATTATGATGGAACGGTATTATTACCATAATTTGTGCCGCAATTAAGCCGAGATAATTGGGTAATAAGCATATCTGCAAATAAGCACCGAGAACATTTGGAGATTATAATTTCGGGAAGCTCTTGTAGGGTAAACTCGGGTAAGATGGCCATAGTTTTTTAAAATGCAAAAAACATACATTTATTTTTGTTATTTTTTAATAGTGTTTGGTATATTCCTTCGCTGAAGCTTAAAGTACGTAAAACTATCAAAATTAAGAAGAAAACACTTAACATAAATTTTATATTATCAAAGTATTACAACATATGCATTGGCCATCTTATCTGACCTTTAAGGAAAAGATGGCCATAGCATTACGGGACAGTTGGCCATACATATTTTAATGTTAAAGATGCATTTAACATCTTGTAAAATGATAAAAAAAACTTATAATTTCACATATTTAGTTACAAATATATATATAATTTCCCCACACATTTGGCAAACATCAATAAATGATGTACACGTTTCATGCAGCCACCGCTTGCAGCGAATGCATTAAACCCAATCTACTTACATACAAAGACTTCTGGCAAGAGATAAACTTTCTGATTTGCGTACAGAAACATCAGGATGTCTAGACAAAAATGAATAAAGCTACTCATCCAGCTTTTTGAGTTTCATTATTGAATCTGTGTTTGATTTCAAGTTGATTAGCAAAGTTATAAGCCAGTGTACAAAGATCATCTCAAGTAAACGGAAAACCATGCTTTTGCATCATTTTAATATGGTGCACCATTCTTTCTTCATTCCAAGTGAGCAGGTAGGCCTCATTCCACCCTTTAATCTTCTTTTAAGATGAACCTCGAGTGTGTTCTCAATTCCTATTTTTATTTGGCATCTATAAAAACACAAATACTGTCACTATTTATAAATACCATTTATAAATATTATTATTATTGTCTTTTTGAAAATTCTGAAGTAATTTCTATCACCTTGCACGCATATATTGACTATGTTTTGTCAGTACACAAAACAGGTTTTATAACCTCACTTCCTAACCTCATTTTTAGCAGTACAGTTTACCGTTTTTCCGTATATATAAGTATAAAAGTTAATTGACTACCGTGTCACTTGTTATGCGATAAGTATTGTTAAATTCTTTCTATAGAAACTCAAGAAGCAACGCGATATCGGGCAATGGCTGTACTTCCGAAAACGTCCATGCTCAGATTTAGGTGAAACTTTGTGAATAGGTTCCTTTTAGATAGAAAACACATATACCAAAAGGATTTTTTGCGACTCCAAAGTTTAGCAACTTTTTTAACATTTTTAACTTACTGTCTCCGCACATACATTTTCCACGCGAAACAAACCAAAACAGCTCTCAAGTAATGTAAACAACTATAAAATCATACACAAAGTAGAAATATATTAGTTTATATACTCTGCTGTATTAGTCCAGGAGCTAGCGGAATTTTAGGTGACTGATTTTCTTACGCCTGAAATTTTTTCCACGAGTTATTATGGTCATGTCTGCCAAATGTAGACAGGTGGCAGAGTCTGTCCGCGGGACATAGAGCGAACAGAATTTTTGTAACTTGTATTAATTTCCAAAGACATTGACTGATTTCATTACAGCTGATTTTTTTACAGTTGATTATTTAAACCATTTCAACAAGAAAAAATGAGTTGTCCGACAAAAAAGTTGGGACATGACCCGTGTCTGTCATTTGGAATTGGTAATTTTTTCTTTGACTCTTGACTGATTTTCTTACATCTGAATTTTATTTTACAGTTTAATAATATATTAAGGATGAAGTATATAACCTTGTCCGACAATTTTAGTGGGACAGAACCGCTCTCTGACGTCTT
>NW_020226102.1:221787-260979 GCF_003070985.1 Temnothorax curvispinosus
CCCCGTGCTTTCGGGGGAGGTGCGGTAGTCCCGAAATAGTTCACGCATACACTTTCCACGCGAACCGAGGTTCACGCACACCCCCCCCCGTGCTTTCGGGGGAGGTGCGGTAGTCCCGAAATAGTTCACGCATACACTTTTCACGCGAACCGAGGTTCACGCACACACACCCCCCCCCCCGTACTTTCGGAGGAGGTGCGGTAGTCCCAAATAGTTCACGCATACACTTGGCCCGGCCCGGCCCGGCTAATTTTTTATTTGTTTTGTATATAAACTAATATATTTGTATTTTGTGTATGATTTTATGGTTGTTTACAATACTTGAGAGCTGTTTTGGTTTGTTTCGCGTGGAAAATGTATGTGCGGAGGCAGTAAGTTAAAAATGTTAAAAAAGTTGCTAAACTTTGGAGTCGCAAAAAATCCTTTTAGTATATGTGTTTTCTATCTAAAAGGAACCTATTCACAAAGTTTCACCTAAATCTGAGCATGGACGTTTTCGGAAGTTTCGCCCGGGCAATTAAATGATGAGATTCTCACTTGATAGCTAAACACTTACGAAGTAAATATCACAATATTTCCCGAAACTAGCACAAAATCAAAATGAAAAATCTTATAATACTTACTTTTATTGCACATCATCCACAATCCTCTTCTATAATAACAAAAAGCCAGTGCCACGAGCTGTGTGATAAGCAATTAATCGACTTTTGTCTCGCAGATAGTCATATTAATATATCGATTGTGTGGGCCGACTTATCATGAAAAAAGTGGGCCATCTTACCCAAACTGTGAGGAAAAGATGACCATAGTATTTATAAATAAATAGTGGAAATAGAAATACAAATTATATATAGGTCAAATTACAATTTACATACCTTAATTATATGTGTAACGTTGATTACGGCAGCTTAACTGTAATTTAGTCGACGTTATAGCAGCTTTTAGCAGACACATGAAGAACTTTGCAGGCAGTCGAAAGTAAAAATATGATATAATATTCACAATATTGTTATTTCGAATAGTGTACGCACATAAACTACTGTAAATATTGATTATCTTTGAGAATGACTACAAAAATGCACTGTTTAGCTATTATTGGAGAAATTACAGCCATCGGCCATCTTTTCCGTATGGCCATTATACCCAAGTTTACCCTATATGCGATTAAATTTTTACAAGCCATAAAAATATTCAAGAACTATGTATTGCTAAACAAAAAATTAACTCAAAAAAATATTAAAAGAGTATTTATGACTAATATATATATATTTTATGAGTGTTCTGTAAATTACTTTGTATTTAAAAGAAGAATGGCAGCTCTTAAATTTTAAATACTTCCTGATATCGTAATAAACTCATCGATTAAAATACTAACTGCAGTTATCACTAATTAGACTGCACTTTTCTTTTAAGAATAAGAATTAGAATTAATGTGGTTTGTGCGAGATAGATAAGCTACAAGGTGTCCACGAGAGATGGTAGATAAACGCAACAACCTAGATATGTCAAGACCACTTGACCAACTTGTTAAGCAAACTTTTCTACCAGAACGGTGACAAATTTAATAAATTTTGCAACATTCTGTTGCAGTCCTGTTGCAGTATTTGCGCATATAACATTCGTTCAACACTACCAAGCAATAAACGGTATAAAGTTCTACAATTAAACAACTCTGGTTGGAATAGACGGTTATAATGAGAATTTGCAGAATCACTTTTAACTCGTCGTCTTTAATATTTGAATCCAACGATTTTTACGGCATAATGTAAATGCTGGTTTTAACTTTAAGAATCAACTTACAATTAGAAATGTTCTACAAGATATTAAACATTATATGTATAATATGTATATGCTACTCTTAGAGATATTCCAAGGTTAAACGAAACATTTACCCGCGTATCCCCTGTGGAGATAATTTTTCCACGAAACCAGATTTCAGATATTTTTCTAGAAAGAAAAACCAGTATGCGAACCAGTTTCTTGTCCGTGCCAAGATATCTCTTATCTAGCAGTTGAAAGATAATGAGTTAGAAATGCACTCAAAAACTTAGGAAGCGTATACGGTGTGCGACGTGATAAAAATATCCATTATTAAAACCAAACAATTAAAATGGTTACAACAATTTCAATATTATTACACTGCAATCATATTTTTAATGAAATTTAACAGCAAAGTGAGATATTGCGATATTCTATGTATTAAAAAACATAAAGAATAATGTTATACGTATATATGATAGATATAGTTTGTGCATCATAATCATATCTATAATATTATTACCATATACAAACTATAATATAACACTAGATATTTGATATTCTGTCACAAAATTATTCAAAATTGAATCGAACGTTTAACTTTAGCGTTTATCTTTAATCTCCGCGGAAAGAGTCCACCGCGATAACAAATTCGCGCTCGATAATTGTCTCGGTCGTAAAACCTCGGCGGAAAATAAAAAGGGTGCGCGACGCGGCGACGTTAACTATATCGCGATCGTGGTGCCGGACGGATCGATCGCGCACTGAGAGACCGCTTTTTATTCGACTAACTAACGGGCGAAGCATCTTCGGACGTCCTCGTCTGGCACGCTGCTATCGATTGTTCTGCGTCGGCCGTCGCTACCGTCCGTGGTGTCGTAACCGGGGTGCACCGGTGCCGCACGTATCCACGCTGCGCGACCCGGGACACCGCAAACACACCCTAAATACGCAGATAGAGAACACCGTTGGCGAGACGGGCCGGATATTGTACGGGCAATACCGCAACAGCCGTAGGAACACCACTTGTATTCCGGCACCTTGGACCGATCCGCCTCGCCGAACAGACGATTATCTCTTCACAATCAACCGCGGTGCATGGAGTAGACTCCACTTGGAGAGAGAAGCGGACGAGATGAAGCGTGCATCAGCTCGTTCTCGTCTATCATCCTCTTAGAGGGATCAAGGCTCAAGGTATAAACTAGATCCGACTGACTGATATAGTTGGAAATAAAGACAATGATCGGGCAGCTTACGTATCGGTTACGAGACTACAAGAGAAATGTGCCTTGCGTGTAAATGAGATTTCGGTATTAAATCTATGAACACATCGTTCTCTGACCTATGATAAAAAGTGCATTTTATGTTTTAATTAAATTCACAATTGAACTCGAAACCTGATTACATATTTTAATCCGCTTTTTTTCTCAAAAATTAGCAAATTTTGTATAATTATATAAAAGTTTTAAGATTTAACTTTATATTTAGGAAATGCTAAAATGTTCTATGCTTTTCTGTTTTTTGAAAAATATTATGGATATATTATAGATATTGCGTTTATCATCATTCACATAAAAAATAAGTATATATGATTTTAAAATATCCATCATAACATTACATTGTAATAAATTTTTTATAAACGTATTTCATTGTGGTCTGATGACTTTCTGCTTCTCTCTACTATATTTAATACTTTTCTTCAACTCTCTTTCTATATTATCCACTACACTCACTGAAATCCCATTCCTACGGTCATACTTTTTCCTTTCAATTTCCGTTACTGGCTTCCAACTTCCTTTGGTGAAATTCATTTCGCAAGATCTGTCATCTCAGACAACGATATTGATATTGATTTTTAACTGATATTTGTAATATATATATATACAGGGTGGACCATTTTAATCCATCCAGCCGAATATCTCGAAAACTAAGCCCGGGAGAGAAAAATGTTTCAGACAAAAGTTGTTTGGTTTGAAGGGGGACATAAGATGGTGTCATTGATTTGACCATGGATAATCGTAGCTCACATGAACAACACCTTTAATTTCTTAAATGGAAACCCTTATTTTTCAATGCATATTCTTGTAGCTAATCTCGAGAGCTTTTCAAAACACTATAATAAAGTATTTTTTCGTTAAGAACTTTTGGAATTATAAGGCTTGAAAGTTCTAGTATTTTGACATAAAATACAAAATATCTTGTAAAACATTAAGTTTTCGGTAATGTTACCTTAATACTTTTATGCACAGAATAATGAGACGAATCAATTGGTATGAAAAAAAGACATAGTTGCTTTTAAGAAAAAGTATGCAGATGCGTGTTGCAAATTACATATTTATATTATACATAAATGATTATATTTATGAAAAAAACATAAGAGACCTTTTTTGTAGATCGTTAAATTTTCTACAAAAATGTGTATTGATTAATTCATAATTTTTGATAGTCGATATAATACAAAATTCATAAGAAGCAAAAACAATTTTTATAAAATTTATCAAACTTTAACTTTGAATATCTTTTGAACGGTTAAATTTATGAAAAAATAATAAGAAATCTTTTTTGTAGAGCGGTAAATTTACTACAGAAAATCTATGTGGCGCAATGCTGTATTACTGTTTGTTAGATAGTTATAAAATTTTTTCTATCTTACTAAATAAAAAATAAAAAATCGCGATGAGCAACCTATTAATATTAATATTAAGGGCTAAAATTTTAACAGGTATCTTATTTTGCCTTCCTGCAAGTATATATGCTATTCATGAAATGAAAAAAAAAGTTGCTCCAAAATGACACACCCTAATATATGTATATATTATATACATTTTAGAATTTTAATAAATTTGATTTTAATTAAAAAATTTGAAATTAATTAGATTTCTTTTAAAATTAAATACGAATTATTATAAAATATCAAAATGCAGCATAAAGCTCCGTAATTTTTATGTGCATTTTTATGTAAGCACGTAAAATCACGCGAATATATGCCGGCACTATATATGTATATGACTACTTAATTTTTGTATAATATACAACAAGCATTAAATAGAAATTGTTCCATTGAGCAATCTAAGATTCAAGTAGGCATTCTCGGAAAAGTACAGAATGTTCTTGGAGAAGCACAAAATTTCTGTTAAGAATTTCTTGAAGCAAATTTCGCGTATCTATACCGTCCATTTGTTTCATAAGTATATCGTTATTTTTGTTTAAACATCACGAGTAAAATTACCTGCCATGTTTTCATTTAAATACACCATCTTTCTCTCTCTCTCTCTCTCTCTCTCTCTCTCTCTCTCTCTCTCTCTCTCTCTCTCTCTCCTCCCCCCGCCCCCTCTCTCTCTTTCTCTCTCTGGCGAGTCGAGTCGCGAGTTTTCGTGTTTCCGCTTCCATTGCGCCGGAATACAATATAAAATGCTCGCCTCTGTTTAAATTTACAGAAAAACGCCGGTTTCAGAATACTTCATGCTAATTTTTACGTTTTTGTATCTTTTCCAGTAGTATACATTCCTTGAATAAATTACACGGTTCATGAAAATGAGCATTATATAACAGAGAAATCTACATTTGCATTTCGACAATTTCGAATTTCAAGCAAATCATAATTAAACAAATGCGAAAAATGCATTGAAAACTGAATTGTAATCCTTAGCATAACGAATGTGTAATCACTCAAACTTCTGATTGCTATAAAAATTTTATTGTTCTTAATAATAGATAATGTGCAAATAGACAAACGTGATGTAAATATTAAATTCTATATTAATATCTAAATAATTGTAATATAATCTATGTAGCTTTCATTACTATCACATCAATCTCAGATTGATAATATTTCAGAATTAATATGACATAATTGTATAAAATAAATTTTAAAAATCATATGTGACTTAGAGATTTCGCTGGTCGGTTGCGAGAGAAATTCTTTCATTCGTAAGTATATATCCTCGCTCTTCGCAAAATTCGCGGGAGTATTCACGTTTTCGCACACCGATTTTATTTCATTACTATGAGAATCCGTGAGCTCGCATAACTTACAACTATCTGGCGTGCTCTGGAAGAGCGACGATAAACTGTCTGAACACACCGCGTTTTCTCCGCCCATTACGTTGTTCCCGAAATGCGGAATCCCCGACCGCCGCCGCGCCGCGCCGCGCCGCGTCGCGCTGCGTCGCGTCTCCGCCTCGTTTATCAGAAAGTTACGTTTCTGCGAAGTCGACGTCGCATTGTCGCGCGCCTGGTGCAACCGAGGAGCTCGTATGAACGATTTCGCTGCTCATGACTTCGATTATCGTTTTGTTGCAGCAACGGCGCGCGGCGCGCGATGCGTGGTTGTGCGCCAACCGCAAACGGTGCGCTCTACACGGCGCGCGGCGCGGCGTGCGAACGTCTGTTTCTTCAACCTTGGGCCTGAATACCGTGTGTAAAATGTATTTGCAGATGTAAGTGCAGCGATGTGAGAATCTAATTCGTTTCGATGTAGACTCGATGTAGGGGATTTCGTTAAGCTCAACTTAATTCAATCGACGGACAGTTTACGAGTAGATCGAATCACGCTCGAGATTAGTGTTACCTCCGCTCCTGAACTCTCAAGTCTACCTGAATCTATAATACTGACGGAGTTAGGGTTTCAAAGCGAAGGGATGTATTCCACATCGAGGTGCATTCCGTTACAGCGGTGGTGGATATCAGCGTGATAAGGATTAGAATAATATATAACGTTATTCAAGTTAGAACAATAGTGAATATTAAATCGCGATAATTATGCTACTGTAGAGATTATTCCAAAAATTGATGCAGTGTTACATTGATTACTATCACAGAGAGACAAAAATGGTTTTGTCTCTATGATAGTAATCAAAAAGTAGAAATGGCAAAAAAATTAGGTCAATGGTAAACATTCCTCCATAGTAACTTGGATTTTTCCTAGTTACGATATACTACGAGGACTAAATAAATAGTTATCTTATCTGGCGGACGGGTTGTTCTCTTTTTCTTAACCGAAATTTACGTTAATCGTTATGCGCTGCGATAAGAACGTGCCCGATAGCGGCGAATATCACTCGAAAAGGTGGTCGCGGCAATGGAAGACAGTAAATTTGAAGCGAGAAAAAGGAAAGGACAAGAAAATAAAAAGAAAGAGCAAACCATACGAGAAAATCACGAATGGAGAAAAACAAATAGTTGAGAGCAAAAATGGAGAAGAATGGGGGAAGGAAAATAGGAAAGAGAGCGCGGGCGTGTACGAAAAAACACAAAGCTAGACCAAGAGACAGGAGGAGGAAGAAATGGCGAGGCTGGGTTCGCGAAAGTGAATAAAAAAAGAAAAACGAAACGAAGAGTGAGCGCAGAACTGCGAATACTTGACTGCATAGAGAGTATATATAGTTACTCGACGCGGCACGATGTCGCCCCATTAATGGTCACCCAACGTAAGAATTTATTTCTCGAATACCTTTTCGCCATAGTTTCTTAACTGCAGGATAACAAAACTAACGAACGTGAAGGCTAGCATAAGCATTTACAACACAAAGAAATCCGTTAAAATGATTAAAAGTATCTCTACTTCGCTTACTATTACCTTAGTGGAAGATCATGGTAAAGTTTATATATATATATATATATATATATATATATATATATATATAAATTAATGATTAATAATTGCAGGGTCTCTATCCCGTATGCTTATTTTCTAATAGTTAATCTTTTACAACTATAATATTTATAGTCGATATTAATTTAAAAGTTATAAATATTTAAAAAGTTATAAGAAAATTATTAATATTTACATTTTTATTCCAATATGTTGACAGCATTTATGAGCACGTTACTAAACGAAGCTGTCCAAATTATTCACGATCGCATATCTGAATTCGTGCGATATCAACAACAAAGTTCATTCGACAGCGATGATCATAACATGAAATTATCTATGACAAGTCAATCTCTTCGGACGTGTCGCTTTGTTGAGAAGCAGACAATAACTCCCTCGCTAATGATCGCCAACAGCGAAATAAGCGGGAATCTACAATTGCGGTTATGTGTGTTGTAACGAGCGATCAGTCACGTTTCACAAAACCGCGAGAGAGCGAGAGAGAGCGATCCGATCGTCATTATGCAGAAGGGGAAAACCTATACAACTGCGGTGCAGATATTGTTGTCAACGTAATTAACATCTTGGCTATTACGCCAGGAAAACTAACTTTGACATATGACGGACATTGTGCATACCGAACGTTACGTCGACGTTACAGCGTATATAGAGCGATTTTGTACAGGAGTCGTCCTGAAGTGTTGTAAAATAAAGAGATATTATCTCTGGAACGACAAGTGAGTATCCCGAAAACTTTGACAAGACTTCAAAATGTGACGGCGATAACAATCGCGTTTGCAAATGGTAATAAATAATTAATTGAGCGCTCTCGTTTTGGTGCTTGCGAAATACTTGACAGTTAGATTGCGCGTTCATATATCAATAGAAGAACTGTAAATGTCATTATGTTGCATTAACTTATCCATTATTAACATTTTACATTAATCATGAAAGGGCTTTATTAAATGCTACGTCCATAAAGTGTTTCATTGATGAAACAGCACGCTTGATTATTGAATATAGTCTTGTTTACCGTAAAATAAAACGGATGATTCGTGTGCGAGAATATTATATGTGGTAACATAGTAACAATAAGTATTAAAAAATAAATGAATATTATAGCCAGCTTAAAGAGACATCATAAAAAAACAAAAATCGTAGTTCAATGTACAATTCGATTTATAAGCC
This sequence comes from Temnothorax curvispinosus, assembly GCF_003070985.1. Classification (NCBI taxonomy): domain Eukaryota; kingdom Metazoa; phylum Arthropoda; class Insecta; order Hymenoptera; family Formicidae; genus Temnothorax; species Temnothorax curvispinosus. The sequence goes on from NW_020226102.1 coordinate 230,327, forward strand.
GATTTTACAAAATTTATACTAATCGAACATTTATATTTTATATATTATATTAAAATTTTTGGGATGGAGTTCCAAAAACAATCCACCACCGATTTCGATAAAACTTTGTAAAAAATTTTATTTTGGGTTAAAATAAAAACTCTTGAAGCGACCCCTATAAGAAAGCCATTCTTTAAAATAAAATAGTAAAAAGAATGGTAAGCGTGGTAATTATTTACTTTCAAACACAAATATCGTCAAACTCAATAGCTCAAATTTTTTTCAAATTTCCCCACAGAGCTAATTTCAAAAATATATTTCTTGCCTAAAAATTAATTATCTACGTCGATTAACCAAAACTCGAACTTAATTGTAAAATAAAAAATTTATTTTGTAAAAAAAAATTTGGAGCGTCTTTCCTTGAAATATGATTACGCAAAATCTCGTCAAAGTGGAATTCGCGCCACTTTAGATATAAATACGATTTAGAATTCAGTCATTAAATTATCTATTATTTAATTCGCACTAATTAATACCCGACATTAATCGTCAATATAGGGTAACTCGGGGGAATATGCCACACTTAAGAAAAATATGATTTTTTTTCCTATTTCTCTTTCTTTTTGAGGTATCTTTGCATGCTGGCCTTCTTTTTCCTTCTTTTATCTGTTATTTATATATGGTTTTAATGAAATATTTTGATTCTTTACTATTAAAAAGAAAGAAATACAAAAGTGTTGCAAAAGTGGCATATTACTTCTATGTGGGGGAGGGGGTAATATGCCACATATACAAACATGTATAGTAATTTAACTTTAGAAGGACATTCTTGTCTAAAAACATGTAAAAGAATATTTTTATTACAATTTCAATAAAACACTAAGAAAATTCTAAAAAGCACGTTGTCATACTTGTCATACTGTACTTACCTCATAAAAACTATAATACTGACAGGAAGTAAGTAAAACTTGGGCAAAACGTCAGATATAATATTTTTAACAATTTCACAGTATTTACAACAACGCTCCTAGCCGTAGCTTTGTTAAACATAACGAGTGGCATATTCCCCACACTGGCATATTCCCTCCAGTTACCCTATAAAAGATATAGTTACAATAGATAAAATATCTCTTTCTTCCGCTTTACTCGTGTGTCAGCTTGAATTATTACACCATTTAAATATGTATTCCATAAGCAGCTTTTCCGCTGCTGTATATCACGAAATTAACTTAGGAATGCAAGCTTTATCCTAGCTTTCGGAATACCCTAATTCGCCGTAAAATCCAACTAGAACGTATAATTATATAACTGGCTTACATTAGAAGTACATGTGTTATACATGTGGCTTACGTTACTCATACGCATGTGTACATACATACATCCACATATGTTACTCATACGCCGCCGCCAATGTACATCAATTAAATTACACTACTAAAGACAATAAGAGCGATTCATAATTTCCGTCCTAATTCCTCTGGCAGTTCTTCTTTTCCCAAAATTTATCTAGCTACGAAACGTTATATTTTAATCATACCTATGTTACGATCACCGTAATCGCATTAGTGAAAGTAATATCGTGCGAAACGAGAGAGAGAGAGAGAGAGAGAGAGAGAGAAGCGGAATAGATTCTTTCATCCGGAAACCGAGTATATCTTGAAAAAAACTGAGATTGAATCGATATAGTTTCAATTTTCTATACAGATTCAATTCTCACGTTGCAGATGTGGAAAATCTACTTTGCACTAAAGAAAAAGAAAGAAATATCAGACAGATAAAAACTTGAGATGCCAAAGTTTGTCTAACGTTTTCAGAAATTATCAATACATAATGATAAAAATATTCATGTAACAGATTAATACGTTGCTACAATAATCAATGAAATAAAAAATCCATTTTTCAGAGATAAAGCATAATTTTAATAGTCTCTATCTAATCCCTTCTCACTGCCACGATCTCATTTCTCATAAACTTATAGGAATTGCAATCGTGCGTTTACAGAAGTCGTCGAATTCTTACATCCGCTTTAATACACCTCCAAAAAAACGGGAAAGACCGACGTCAATCGTGTGAAAACACAGAATCGACGTTGGTCAACCGCATCAATCCGACCAATAAACACGATGGGGTCAAAAGTCCCTTCACGAGCGCACCGGAAAAGAATGACTGGTATGTTAGAGAGAAATAGTAAAAGAGACAGAGAAAGAGAGAACGAAGTGGCTATTGGCTCCGCCGAGTGAAATGCGCGCGAACATACCCTTGTAACAACGCAAACATTCGCCGAGGACGACTACGCAGCAAGTATATAGTGTGCACGTGCAACTATAACGGGCCAGTTGTGGTGTGCTCGGTACACGAGCACCACAAAGGTTATCGACAGCTCGATTTCGTGGGGAAGGGGACAGGTGGGATTATCCCACCTACGCGCGTTTCATCTGGCCGCGGTCCAGCGTAATTTGGTGGCCGGCGTTTGATAGTCCGACGCTCCCCCTCACTGATTCCAGAGAGGTAATGAAGGAATCACCTGATAATAGCCATGCTTTTTCGCAGTTATGTATACATATACCGTGATTTTTATCGGACGCGAGTAATCCCGTGCGATCAATTTCGATTTTAAACGCGATTGTACGTATATTCGCGAAAAAATAAAAGGAAATATCGTCATTTGGTGATGTTCAATATAAACTTATGTAGCTTAGAATTCAACAGATATGATTAAATTGCATAAATCTAAGTCTAGCACCAAATATAATTTTATCGCATCTCATTAGAATGTATTATACGCTTGTGACATTACGTTACTTGACGAAAATTATTCTCCGATAACCATTATTATATTAATAGTTAAGAAGAATTAATTTTGATTAAAAATTTATAAATACATATCACGTTCTATAACAATAACCGATTTATAATTCTTTTTATTTACTTGTGCGATTCTTATTTCTGAACTTTGTTTTACTTTACAAGAATGTTCTAATATTATGAAGCAAGGCTTCTCGACCAATTTTCGACTAGATAATTTTCAAAGTTGCAATAATTGCTTACTATATGAAAGTAAGTTAACAATTGTAATTATGTATACCAGTTTGTCAACCGCCATAATTTCAGCGGACAGAACTTCCCGGAGCGTAATGATCACCTTTTTTATTCGCTTCTGCCGTTTCTTACCGCTCGTGAGAGAGTGTCGCCGCAGCAAGTGTCCGGAAGAGCAATTCTTGGCTTCGAAATGATTTATACGCGCTGGTGACAGAGAAAATAATTACGGGGCATTTCTTAGGTAATCTTCAGCGAGAACACACACCGCGACACAAACTAGACGCACGTACATAAAGACAATGGAGAGCAACGCCGTAAAAAGAGTTTGACGATTGAAAACCAACAGGAACGAGAACGTACTCGCGATCTAGAAAACTCGTGAAAAATCGTCCTCTTAATTTTAAAATGTCCCATGATGTCCTCAAGTTAGATTAATTGTCCGCGTTAATCTGTTGGTTTTGTGTTCTGCGCGTGCAGAACTCACTCCTCGTACACCTCGAAACAAATGAGCGCAATCACGGTCGTTCTTTCATAAGTAACGACGGCATTATCCGCGAGGGCAATTAAATCTCCAGGCATTCGTTCTCGAAACGCTAAGTACACATTAATTAGATATTAAGACGCAATTAGCCGGCAAATTGCGAAATCTCGCTGCGGGAAACGGTCGAATATTATAGTTTTGGTTATATTTGGAAGTGAATTTTTATTTCATTATCATTCACCTTCCGGTCGATCGGCAATCAAAGCGGATGGAAATGTTGTTATACGCTGAATGCAATGTTGATTGGTATTATTAAACTTTTTGTTTGACGAACGATATGACACGCCGCAAATAACATTATCGGAATTTCCATTATGACAATAAAACGGCGTAACATATAATTTATGTTTCGACCGCAATATTATTATTGAATATTATTATATAGAATTATAATTACGTGATAAATGTTTATTGATTTGGAAATATTTATTATAAGAACATTGTTCTCGCGCGGGATCAGAATAATGCATATATAATGTGAATACGCCTAATGAGCAAATTAAACATAAATAACGCAAACGCATCTATAAATATATTTCGTTCAAAATTAAATGTTATGAAAATACAATATGTAATTAAGCATTGTCTTCGAGAAAGAATTGTCGAGTTTTCAAAATAAAATTTGCTCGAAATAAAACTTCAAGGGAGAAATACTTTCCGCGAATTCGTCATGAGTGATTTGAGAAAGTAATCATTCTTTAATGGTGATTTACCTCGGCGAATACTAATTGAGTACGTGACTCAGATTAATGAGCGAATTAATTACGGCCCCTTCGATCGGACGCGTCTACTATCGTCCCGATGATTTTCGCGTTACCTCACGCAATCTAATACCCTCGTGGGTAATCGACAACGCCATCGATTTACCAGGCGAAAGCCTCACACAGTCCTTGTCTCACGACGACCATCGTACCCACGCGGCTCTCATTAGCTCGCATTAATTATTTCATCGCACGATATACGTATTATCGTGGAAAATCTTGCTGCAATCTCGATCAGACACGCGAAATCTGGCGAACTTGGTAATCGCATACACTCGGATGAAATGAACACGTATTAGCACGTATTCCATAATTTTGTATAAATACTTAATTTACTAACGGCATTATGCATTTATGCGCGATTGCGTTACACCAGGGAGACTCCGATCCTAATTTAACTTTAACTTCAACTTCGAGCTGGGACCAAAAGTTAATGAACTGTGTTGCGAAGCATAATTTGCGTTGATTCCATAACCGTATTAGCTAAGGAAACTATATTTTTTATAGACGGTTGACCTAACATGGATTAATATTAAAAAAAAATTGTTAATTTGACTAAATGCGTTCAACTGATTACCATTTTTTAATTGAAATATTTAAGTATTTAAGTCAAATTACGTCATGTTAGATTTAATATGTCGCATTTAATTTAAATACTTAAATATTTCAATTTAAAAAATTATAATAGCGGTCTCATTAATAATAATTTAATATAATTGTAAAACTAACGAAATATAAGCGTATAGTTTTTTCCTAATTAATTTAGTGTGTGTATGTGTATGTGTTGAAAAGATCTGTTTGATATAGATTAATTTTATTTTTATAAACAATAGATTAGGAAATGTTACAGATGTAATTCTTCATGTAATTTCCATTCTCAAGAAATATGTATAGCCCTTCATAAATAAATGTAATATATTTTTCTTTAAATATTAAATTGATGTTTATTTTTAGCAAAAGCTAAAAACAATATCCTTATTATGTGAAATTTGTCGTTCAAAATCTAAGCTTAAATTCCTTCATCACGACGCGTACTTAACATTTCAAGCTTTTGCTCGCGTTTCTAATTAACGCCGACACGAACAAATCGATGAAATCACATTGGATAACCGCAAGGTTGAATTTATTCAGCGCAAAACAGTAAGCACTGATTGCGACATGCACGAATGTACGTGCGTATTTGCGCAATGCAACAATGTTCGGCATCTGCAATCGTCGATAACGAACTGTTTAATGAAATATCTTATTTCAAAAAATATTATAAATATATTCATAGTTATCAAAGTATTTTCCGCAAAATATTCTCAAAATTTTCTCAAAATGTTCACATACGGTCAAATATGGTTAAATATATCGGCTTCGACTTTATCTCGCAACCAGAGAGAAACCTGAGAATGGACGTGCATGTTTTAGATGGGACCTGGTGCTCCTCTATGTGCACAAAATATGCATATTGAACTACGTAACCACTTATTTGTGTGGCGTGTAATACGCTACGTCACGATTCTGTTCTATATACACGATTGTTTAGTTTTATTCCTTGCTACATCCATAAGTGTAATAGTGTAACAATGTATTATAAATATAATAACTATATAAATATTGAAATAATTTAAGCCTAAAGGAAGATATAAGAAAGGGTAAGAATGTAAAAAGGCGTCAAGTATATTTTTCATTCTATTAGTGCTTCTATGTGAACGTAGTGTAAAGTGGACTTTATATTTCAACTTTTGAATTTTTTTCACGACGCTCTCTAAAGTTGTTCATTTGGGGAAAAAAAATTTGTGCAAAATTTGAGCTCGATCAGATATAATATGGGAAGATGCGTGGCGCATCTAACTTGAAGTTTTTAAATTTTTATATTTTGAGATAACATGTAGAGGTAACAAATATCTAAAATATTAATTAAAATAGTTTATATTTTAAAAAATATACTTTTTTAGTTATTTAAAACTAATATTTTCTAAACTAGAACTGTGTTTCAAAAAAAATATTTGACGCGCTGCACTGACAATAAGTTGGAATAAGTATACAAAAATTCACGTACAAATAGTAATATCGACACGAACGATCCTGTTACGACTTTAAGACCCTTTGTCATTTAGGTAATTTATGTAACTAGAATATGTTCACGCAAAAATTTACAATAGTTTTGATTATCCGACATTCTAATAAACAGAATATGTTGCCGAACAAAAGAAAGTGATAGAAGTTAAAAGCAATACTGCGGTCTTTGTGCAGCCAGTTTAGGCATAAAGATCTATTACCGCAAGTCATTTGGAAAGGCTCTAACGTGGAAAGACACTCTTAAAACAAATATTTCAAGAAATACTTATATATAATCCACACTCTTTTGCGAAACCAGATATTTCAATTATTTAATTAGTTACGTAAGCATAATATATATAACTTTGAATTCATTTATACTTAGTTTCTTTTTAAAGAAAATATAATACAATAAGAAACGTATGCGGAATTTATAAAAATGTTTGAAAAACGGAACTACTGCACATATCTTTAGTTCTCTAGTAATTTAAAGTTTCCAAAATTAGACCATTCTCTCACAGTTCTAATTGACTGACAATATTTTGCGTATCTTCATATAAATGCATAAAATATATTGTATTTAGTATAAAAGTCTTGAATTTTGTTTGGATTTTACAAATAATATTACACGCAATTGCAATAGTAATTTTAATTACAATGTATCATTTTCTGTCATGTATTTATACTATACATTTATATATCATTATTTATTATATACTTATATTTTTTTATTTCAATCTTTCTAATTATAAGAATTGGCACGTGTAATCCATACCTATTTAGAATTGTATGTGGATTTTAATCGAAACGTTCTTAAAGGAACAGCAATTTTGACTATAGAAAGGAAACCTTTAATTAATGAAATAGTGAGTAGACGTATTTTTATATTGAGCAAAAAATTTAATTGGTTATTAATATGTAACATCGAATAATTAGATTTTAGATAGATTCGGACTTTTTATATCACGTGTCACAGACATTGTTAAAACAGGTTTAAATTATTATTCTGTTGAAGACAGTCATGTTCTTGAAAATCCATTTCGCGTACAATTACCACAAGCAGTTAATATTACAACTAACTCTGAGTAAATATAAAATATTTTTAGAGAAATATATATTTTTTAAAAATTATTCATGTAAGAATTGACTATCCGCAATACGATACTTTCAGATGTAAAATTCAAGGCCAACCTCTCCTGCACTATAGGTATTGGCTAACACCTGCGCAAACTGCTGATGGCTTATACCCCTTTTTATTGTCTAACAACAAGATAAACTGGTTAAACACACAGACATTTTTCTACATTAAAATAGATTATATAAACGTCTCTATTTTTTCAGCTAATATACGCTAGAGCATGGTTTCCTTCCCAGGATACACCATCTGTCAAATCTACATTCACTGCTAAGGTAAGAATTTAAACACATGGAGTATTTGTATGCATTCTGCATTTCTTCATTTATGAAAACATTGACGTACAATTTATTATTATTAATATATTATTAATAAAAATAAAAAATAAAATAAAAATAAAAATTTTCGAAGAGATGTGGAATGCGTTGGTGAAAAAGAAATCAAACATTTTTAAACATAGGGGAAACCGGGGCTCGTGAGCACAAAAGGCAAGTTGGCAATGCGTTCCGTTTATGTATTTATAGCGAAAGGAATGGAAAAGTTATGACAAAGATATCTCTTTTATGACATAGATTTTCCAAAGTTTTATTTAAATTAAACAAGTATTACAATAAAAAAAAGAGAAAACTCTGATTCAAGAGGTGGCAAGTAAATTTTTGAGCGTTTCAAAATATCGCATTAATGTTCTTAAGCTTGAAAAGCAAATCAAAGTGACGTATTATTAGTTAAAAGAAAAGTTTCTGTTACTATACGACATGTTATTTTCAGGAACAACAGTAATTTATTGTAATAAAATAACTGAAATCAAACATATATAGAGATAGGGTATGTTGGCTCATATTAAAGGCACGCTTAGCTTGACTTGTTGACTTAGCTTGACCGCGTGAGACCTGTGTGAGTATGTGATTTGCTACTTACAATGCTGATAGAAGCTAGATATATATTTATATTAATATTTTTATATTGAAGAAAGCTACATCTAAAATAGTTTACAATTGTTTTTTTGCAACAGCATTTTGCTATTCGATCATTACAAAATAACTTTAAGTTTAAAAGATACAATCTTTATCAAGAAGTACATATCTGTTACTCGTTTTCTGTTTCTATTACGTTTTCATTAATTTAACATTGACCTTTGTCGCATATCCAATTTACCCTACTATTGGAGCAAGTTGGCTATAATGCAGCATGTTCGTGTTTCACTTATTAACGATACAGTAGGTATACAGGCATGAAAATGTAGAGAAAGGTTTTCTCTATCACATCAGTACTGTTTAATTATGAAAATTAGTTGTTTAAAAATTCAAATGCCGAAATTGTGAAAACTGTGCCAACGAGCCCTGGGGATGCTGCAGTAATTACCGACATTTTTTGGGCACATAAAACTATTTGAATTGGCTTTACGGAAGGAATTGCAAAACTCTTTTACAGAATTAAAGTACGCGCAAAAATGTATAGGGTGCTGCAGTCAATTTTACAACAAAAACAAAAAAAATTAAAAATTTGGGCACATAGAGCTGTTACTGACGACAATATTTGCTTAATACAAAAACACTGCAGTTTATATATACAAAATGAGATTACATCACCTTTAGGAAAAACATTTAAGAACAATATCGTGCAATTAGAACTAAGATAAAAAGTTATACGTGTTCAACTTTTATATATGCAAAAGCACATGCAGGTTGATATGATGAGTAGTATTGCACGTAGCGAGAAATGGCGCAGCAATCAGACAAAGACGCAGATGTCATTTTGTTAGATAAAAACAGATATAGACCGGTAACATAGAAAACAAAATTAGAAAATGTTGACATTATCGACATTGAGGAAGATTGGGCGTCACTCCAGCTGTATTATTGCTGTATAGGTTTACTGGAGAAAATATAACTTAATGCAAAATCAAACATATTCATTGAGAGCCAATTTATTAACGAATGTTACTTTTTATTTATTATTATTATTTTTTGTTATTGCACATAAAATAATATCTCTAGATAGATACGATATATGCGTGCTTTCACCAAGTATCGCCCATTTCGAAATAGAATGTCCTTGCGTGACATTTATTTCACCGACTCTACTTGACGGAGATCTTATTTTTTTCATTTCACTCGCTCGCAACATCTCACAGAGCTGGGCAGGAAATTTAGTTACATGTTCCAACTATGAGCATTTGTGATTGAATAAGAGTTTCAGCATTTTTATTAGCAGAAAAATTAAAAGTAAATTATTATTTACGCAGATTGAATATTATGTAAAAGGTTGGGTACGTCCCTTTAAAAAAACGCCAATTTTGTAGTAGATTGTAAACCCTACGGGGAATCGCAATAAAAGTTACATACATTTACGCAGATTGAAAACATAAAGTCTCTTTTTAAAAGCGAAGAATTAAATAACCTGAGAAATATGGTAAGGTATTAACTTTGATTAGGTCAAAGAAATGGAGTAATAAATAATGTTACCAATAACAACATTGTATACACGCAAATTCTTGCATTTTTACCGCATTCTTCTCAAATTATATTATAGATCCAAAAACTAAAAAATGCTGACTCGCTAAAGTGCTTGTTACCCAATTTTACAGGTTTATTGCCCCATGAAGCTATTGAAAATGTGCCTTACGAGTTAGGATATACACTCTTATTTCATCTAGAGAAAGTGTTAGGAGCTTCATTCGAACAGTTTCTTAAATCTTATTTTAATAAATTTGCATTAAAGAGTATAAACAAGATTAAATAAACTATTTGTATCAATATTTTCTGGACGAAAAGGAGGTAACATCTCTTTTATACATACAAATTACACTTTCACTAGTATTCATATTTTTAGCATTTAAAAATTATAACTTCAATGTTGCTTTCAGATATTAGGTAATGTTAAATGGAACGCATGGTTCCATCATATCCCTTCGCCACCTATCGTCCCGGAAATGACTGCTTGGGAAACAAAATATTTCAAGTTGGCAGAAGAGTGGGTCAAATATGACCATAAAAGTCATACTATACCTGGTGCTTTAAAAAGGTAGAAAATTCAATAATGACGTTGAGAGAATAATATTCTTAAACTACCTACATGATTTTCATAAGAATTTGACCGAGCAGAACTTGGGATTAATTTCAAAATATTACAATTTAGAAAATCGTAATGCTGAAACACGGTAAATATGTAATATCTTTATTCAGATTGATTTTACATTTGCTTAAAATACACGTATTTTACAGGTTTCTTTTCCTGCTATTATGCATTAAAGTTCGATGGGCATATAAAATTAGCTCAGTTTCGGACTTTGCCATTCAGAATTATTCGCCAAATTATGCATGTCCTATATTTGAATCTTTGTACGAGTGGAGTGAAATGCGTTCAGCAGCGATCGAAACGTACAAGAAAAATAAAGAGAAGATGTTGTATGAAACCCAGAAAAAATTGAACAAAATTCTACATCTAAATTGATAATTACCTAATTAACAATTAACTTAAGTTTCTTTGTGACGAAATAAGTCATCAATAACTGTAATATAAAATAATTTATTTATTATACAGAAAAAAAGTTTTAAAAAGTTGAATTTTTTATGGAATAAATATGATGGAAACAAGTTTCTATACAAAGCATTTTATATAAGATAATTTAGGACAAGTTATTTATTTTGTTTGTGATTTGCAGAGCCCACGCTTGAATGTAGTTTGGCTCGCAGTGATGCATGACGACAACTCTCAATTGGATCGTCAAAACATGTCTAAATTTGTGAAAATAAACAATATACTTTTATATACAAAATATTATATAACTAATTGTAGTAATGTGTAATTTTGTGTAAGTCCTTTTCTAAAAAGGGCATGTCGTAGGTATTGTTGCCACTTTTCCGCGATGCCGATTGGTTCTCTTGCTGCGCTTACTTCATTTGCAGCTGTCATTGTATATTTTGACAGTTGTGTGTATCAAGGGTTAATAGTGTAATAGTAATAGCATAATGTTAAAGCTAAATAGCGCGCGTGAAGCGCGCGTCTGTAGTGTTTAGTAATATAAATATAGTGTGGTGTGGGTGTGTCTACTTTTTAATTTGTAATATAGCAAATCAATTTTTATTGTCACTTTCGCAACAGCTTATCCCTCACGAATTCTGATAATCCTATTAATAATTGTCGTTCGCTAGATTTTAATTGCTAAAAACATCTGCGTAAAATTATTCGTTTTGTGGCTTAATTTGTCAAAATTAAATTATGCAATTAAATAAATTATAACATGTAATTAAATCCAAAAATAACTTTCTTCGCAAGTATATTATATTTAAAACATTTTACATGAAAAAAACATAAAAAATAGATCAATCGAAAACTTGACTTAAAACCATAATTATTCAAAACCGAATTAGTGCAACCGAACTTGTTAACTAAGACCGCATTCGCCAACCCGGATTTATTCGCAAACAATTCATTTAAGAAACCATGTTTATTAAGACTTTTCGATTTGTTTTTGGGCATACTAAATCCCCTTAATATATTTTACCCTTTTTTCAAACACCCTGTATTGCATAATTTGTTTTAAAAAAATAGTACTTTTCCTTGTACTCGTTGCTACGTATAATGTCACATTTGTTTAATAATTTTATAAATTTGAGAGATTATTCGTGACCGTAGATATCACTGCGGAATAATAATTTCTAATTTTTTACTTATATTTCTATTGTTTCAGTCCTCGCTTCTAATGAATAATTCGCACTATATATGTATAAGTGCCTGCTTGAACAAACTGCTATGGTTTTGACACATGTATACAAACGTCAATCATAAATATTAAGTTATCAAGCGGACTGACATTCACGAAATTAATGACAAGAAATTACCGAAGGAAAATAACATGTTGGTAAGCGGAATGTCGGTGGCACTAAACGCTAATACAACAGTAGCTTGTGAATAATAGCACGAATAGCGCGACGATCTTATACTTACCAACACGTAACGATACACCACTACAGAGGTATCAAAGCCAACGCGCCGTTGTTACTTTTGGAAAGAAAATATGTGTAACATTTACAAAAGTATCAATAAAAAATATTCCACTTCTTTATAATTTTATATAGTCTCCATATCTGTATCTTGGACATTACATGTAAAGGACTTAAAACTATGCACGCTCGATCTCTTATTGATTCTATTTATTTCTTCCACGCTATTAAATAATTTCAATTTTAAAATTATTTTTACAATGCATTATGACGCAATAACACATTATGGATGTAGCACGGAATAAAACTGAACAACCGTGTACGTAATACGAAATCGAATTTAAGACCGTGGATAAACTGTTGTATCAAAAGTGCATTGCACTCAGCCGAGTGACACAACTCGAACATTCATGCAGCGTGTTATTCATCATTTTATTGTACAAGAAAACATGATCAGTTTGTGTAGACCATTAGCCACTGGCATTAGTCTACTCAATTAATTAATTAACTATCAGTAATTATATCTGTTTCGCGAAGCGATATTTCACGCAACTCTTATTTATTAGATCTTAAATGGAAATTACATATTATTTCATTACGAATATTTCGTGCAATCGTTAATCACTCGCGGTATTCAATTAGAATTAATCTTACTAAGCGCTTTAATTTTTTCGGCCGTCTGACTGTAACTCGATCGCTATATAATCAATTAGAAATTTCAAGTTCTTGATAACATACTGTTGGCAATCCGCATGCCCGGTTTCCATTGGCGATCCATGATTGGATACTAGGGGTGTCACTCTCTGGCCCACCAGGGGGGTACCTCACTAGAGGCGCCACATCTATAAAGCTATATCCACACAAACTTGCATAAGCCCGTAAACATAAGCATAAGAAAATTGATTGGTCCATATGCATAAGGGAATAGACCAATCCGTTTCTTTATGCATATGGTTATGCACTTATGCAAGTTTGTCTGGATAGATCTTTATGCGCGGGTTTTCCTCTCTGTATCAAGTCAGTCGTGCCTCGTATCACGTACTGAGCACGAGGTGCTAATAAACGTGTGCTATTGTAATACGACGTGTTATACGTTATTGTCCTTCCCGCGCTCACCTGCTATCACATACCTACCATCGTCAAACCGAATTCACGGAACGCAGCGCATATCGTATAATTTTTAATTCAAAAGTAGATTCATGTTAGATTAAAATTTATTTTACAAAGTGTTAGAAGTTTATTGACCGCAAGTGATCAAAGTTGTCCTTGGGTCTGCTTATCCGTCGAGCAATTTGCTATATTAAAAGTACATTGCAATTATTAGGGTATCGTGACTCGTTCAATGCAACACGATCAGTTTTAATGTAATAAGTTAATTTGTATTTGATTAATAGTACATTTAATTAATTTATCAACTATTATATATATATATATATATATATATATATATATATATATATATATATTATCACTACTAAAACTATAGATTTTTAAACAAACAATTTTTTAATGATATTTATTCTTAATAAACGGGAATTCTTCACGAAAAGTATAAATTCTTTTTGTGGAATTTTCATGCATCCAATATCATTCTATATGTGTGTCCTTACATAATAAAAATGAATTTTATAACATGATATCAATTTGACGATAACTAAATATAGTTTTTCAATCAATTTTAGTATATTTTTTAAAGCCCAGTGCTTATTTTTTAGAACACCATGATATCACGTGACTTTTCGCAAATTATAACCCCTTCCCCCTCTAATACGAACAGGACGTGGTAATACCTAATTACCTAATTTGATTGATTACATGACTTGTTAATTTTCACTTTAGTACAAATTTTCGCACATAAATTGGAGGCTCAAGTAAAAACTTAGTACCTTGGGTACTATCCAGGGCGTTAGTTTTCTATGTCACATCGTCAATGATTTAAATAAATGCGAATCGTAACAGTTCGTCGCGTTGCGTTGCGTTGCGTTCAGAAGTGCCGTTCAAGTAATCAGACGAAAAAGAAGATTTTTTAAAACTATATTTACTTGTAAAGTATAATCTTTACATGTAATTAAAATAAACGAGTTTTGCAATGTACAACTATGTAATTTACTAAACTTATTTAATTCAAATACGTTTATGCGCGAAGAACCACAGTCACTTTGACTGTCCGACATTATAATAAACAAAATATATTATCAAACAAAGTAAAACGGATAGAAGTTAAAAGTAGCACTGTAACTTTGTGCGACCAGTTCAGACATAAGATTACTTGGAGCAAGTTACTTGGAGAGGCTGTATAACGTGACTTATCTTACAATGGATATTTTAAGATCTACTAAAATGGATTTCTCAGGATCTACTGAAGATCCACACACTTTTGCGAAACCAGGTATTTCAATTATCTAATTAGCTACATAAACATAATATATAAAACTTTAAGATTATTATTTATTTTCTTTTTAAAGAAACAGAATAAGGAATATTTGCGGAAATTATTAGATGTTTAAAGACAAAACTGCTCCACATATCCTTAGCTGTTTAATAATTTAATAATTTATAGTTTTCAAAATTAAAATATACTCTTACAGTTTTAATAAACTGACAACTATAAATTTTATAAATCTTCTTAAACTTATAAAATATATTGTATTTAGTATAGAAGTCTGACAATTGTTTATATTTTACAGATAATATCACATGCAATTACTGTAATAATTTTCCGTACAACATATCACACTTTGTCATGTACTTACTCATTATACTTACATATTTATACCTATTACTTATATGTTTTAATTTCCGTATCTTTTTGATATTAGAACAAGCACGTGTAACCGATATCCATTTAGAACTGATTGTGGATTTTAAGCAAAAAGTTCTTAAAGGAAAAGCGATATTGACTATAAAAAAGAAATCTTCAATTAGTGGGATAGTGAGTAGAAATGTCATTTCATATCAGGAAAAAACTTTAATTAATTATTAAAATGTAATATCGAATAATTAGTTCTTAGATAACTATGGACTTTTTATATCACGTGTCACAAATATTGATGGAACAGATTTAGATTATCATGTTGGAATCCATCACATTTTTGGAAGCTCATTTTATGTAGAGTTACCACCAACTGTCGATACTACTTGCAATTCTAACAATGAGTAATTATATAATATATTTTTAGAGAAATACAATTACTAATATTTATTGCTGTAAAGTTTGAGTATACCAATAACACTATGTTTTCAGATGTAAAATCGAAATTGAATATAAAACAAGCTCAGATTCTCCTGCATTATATTGGTTAACATCTGCACAAACTGCCAATGGTACACATCCCTTTTTACTGTCTAACAACAAGGTAAACAAAGACATTTTTCCACATTAAGACAGATTATATAAAAATCTGTATTTTTTTCAGCTAATATACGCTAGAGCATGGTTTCCCTGCCAGGACACCCCATCCGTCAAATTTACATACACTGCCAAGGTAAGAATTTAATCAGAGTAGTATTTGTATGTATTCCGCATTTATTCATTTATATAAAAACAATTATGTACAATTGATCATTATTGATACTATTGACAAAAGTAGTAAAATTTCACGAAAAAATGGAATACTTTTGTAAAAAAAAAAAAAATATCTATATTTAATTTTTATTGACGTATATTTCATATTATAGATTTTGGTACCAAAACATTTTACGGTTCTTATGTCTGCACTTTTGCAAGCAGTAGACCGCGTGGGACCGGAGCTAGAGGTACATGAATTCCGTCAAATAGATCCAGTCCCATCTTATGCGGTGATTATTGCTGTGGGCTCACTACAGATAAGATATCTTAATGAAAAATCAAATATGTTTATCGAGAAAAAATTTATTGACGAGCCTCCCGATACATTTCTTATTAATACAGGCATTAATACGATTGAAAGAATGTTGGAGATTGCCAAGAGTTTGTGTGGACCTTATCCTTGGGGTAAAATAACAACTAAATACGTTGATACTAATTTATTTAAAAAACATATAATAAATTTTACCTTTGCGCTTTATCAAAATCCTACTATTTTATTTAATGTTATTTTTTTTGTTAATACATGCAAAATTATATCTGTAGATAGGTACGACATATGCGTGCTTCCACCAAATGTCGCTCATTTGAAAATAGAATGTCCACGCGTGATATTTATTTCACCAACTCTACTTGGCGGAGATCTTACTTCTATCAGTTCACTCGCTCGCAACATCTCACAGAGCTGGGCAGGAAATTATGTTACATGTTCCAATTATGAGCATTTGTGGTTAAATAAGAGTTTCAGCATTTTTATTAGCAGGAAAATTAAAAGTAAATTACTGATGCAGATTAAAGACATCAAGTCTTTTCTTGAGAGGAAAGAACAAAATGACTTGAACAATATGGTATGGTATTAACATTGATTAAATCATAGAAATGAAATAATAAATAATGTTACCAAATAACAATATTTTACATTGTATACACAACACACACACACACACACACACACTATTCTTACATTCTTACTGTATTATCTTCTGAAATTGTATTACAGATCCAAGGAATGGAGCATCCTCACATGCTAAAGTGCTTATTACCCAATTTGACGTGTTTATTGCCCCATAAAGCTACTGAATATGTACCTTACGAAACGGGATGTATGCTTTTAGATCATCTAGAGGAAATATTAGGGGGATCCTCAGTATTCGAACTGTTTCTTAAGTCTTATTTTCACAAATTTGCATTCAAAAGTATAAACACTCAAGATTGGATAAACTACTTGTATCAATATTTTCCCGACGAAAAGGAGGTAACATCTTTTTTATACAAACTACAGTTTCACTAATATTCAGATTTTTTGCATCTAAAAATAATGACTTCCGCTTTGCTTTCAGATATTAGGTAATATTACATGGAACACGTGGTTCCATGATATACCTTTGCCACCTACCGTGCCGGAAATGACTGCTTGGGAAACAAAGTATTTCAAATTAACAGAAGATTGGGTCAAATGGAATTGTAAAAGCCATACTAAACCTGATTCCTTAAGAGATAAAAAGTTCGATTTTAACGTTGAGAAAATAATATTCTTAAACTATTTACATGACTTTCATGAGAATTTGACCGAACAGAAACTGGCACTAATTTTGTATCGTTACCGTTTCGAAAACCATAATGCTGAAATACGGTAAATATGTGTATCTATACATTCGAATAATGGATTCACAACTGTTTAACGTAAAACGTATCTGTCTCTCAGGTTTCTTTGGCTGCTATTGTGCATTAAAGTTCGATGGGAACATAAAGTTAATTCAGCTTTGATGTTTGCTATTCAGTATTGTTCACCAAATTATGCATGTCCTATATTTCAACATTTATACGAATGGGAAAAAATGCGTAAACGAGCAATCAATACGTATATTCGCTGTAAGAAAAAGATGTTGGATAAAACCCAAAATAAATTAAACAGTATTCTACATCTACCTTTATAATCATTTTGTTAACAATTTAGCTGATTTTCTCACAGGGTAAGGCATTAGTAACTAATAATATAAAATAATTTATTTGTTGTAAAAAAAAACTTCAAAAATGTTAAATTGGTTATGGACAAATATGGCAGAAACAAATTTCTATACCACACATTTGTGATAATATAATATCGTTGAAATTTAAAAAGTTTTTTATTTTATCTGTAAATTGCAGTGCCAACGATTGAAGGCAGCTCGGTTTGCAATGATGTATGACGACAATTCCTGTTGGATCGTTGAAAGATGTATAAAAATAAAACATATCTTTTATACACGGAATATCGTAGAAATTTAATCTTTTCTATGTAACATAAATATTTTTGTATAAGTTCCTAAATTGTATTTTACTTACAACAAACGTATTACTTTAAACAAAATATCAAATCTTGACGAAAGAATTGAATCTTGGATATACGCAGAAATGAATTCACGATGCCACCTCCTTGATTAATCGCGTTAGCATATAACTTGCACTTTGTTTATTTAATATAAAATAATTAGCACATAAGATAAAGATAATTATTTCCTCATATTCTGAACAAGGATCGGTATAAATATGCTATTTTAGGTAATGCTTTTATAATTATTATTAAGTAATAAAGAATTGAAAATTATCCGCTTGTTTATTATTAATATCGTCAAAGTTAATAATAGACCAAAAAGTATTACTATTTTTTTTTTAATTATTATAGGGCCAGTATAGCTTCGATGTATATTCCTTATCGCGACCAAAAATTACAATATTTTGTTCCTCAAGCACATTTCGAGTTCTGTACCATACATATTTTTTAACAACAATCCGGAACTACTATTCCCTGTATGACAATAATTCTCGTTATTATTAATATCTTTAATGATTTTTTTTAAATAACCATAAAAGAATAT
The DNA here is from genome assembly GCF_003070985.1 of Temnothorax curvispinosus. Taxonomy (NCBI): domain Eukaryota; kingdom Metazoa; phylum Arthropoda; class Insecta; order Hymenoptera; family Formicidae; genus Temnothorax; species Temnothorax curvispinosus. The sequence continues at coordinate 249,197 of NW_020226102.1, forward strand.
AGAATTATGTGCTAAAGTTTTAAATATTCAGAGTTAAAGATGCAGCATGTTAATAATAACAGGTGTTATTTGTAATGAAAGGAAGGAGTTCAGTAGCTGGTGGTGCTCATAAAATCTCAAAAACGGCTCAAACAGTTTCTTTCAAAAATTTTTACATGTTGAAACCAATATCTGAAATGTGTCAAAAACAGAATTTGAAAAAAAATTCTTTGAAAAAATAAAAAGTATTATAATTACAAGAAAAATGCAAAATTACATTTTTTCTTCAATAAAATTAAAAAAAAATTTTTTTCAAATGTTGCTTTTAATACATTTTAGACACTTTTCTAGATTATAAATCCATTTGTTATTTTGTCTTACATTATTTTTGGTTATTCCAGAAGAACTGCTTCCCTTTACTACCAATAACTCCCGTTATTATTAATAGTTTTAATAATTTTTTTTAAGTAACCATAAAAGAATATAGAATTATGTGCCAATGTTTTAAATACTCAGTTTTTTATTTTTTAAATATTTAACTTCAAAAAAGGTTTATTTTTTGCTCTTGTCAAGGTTGTCTAACCTTTTAATGTTCTTTTTTACAAGGTAAGTCATTAGTAACTGCAATATAAAATAACTTATTTACTAAAAAGGTATAACGTTTAGGAAATATTGAATTATTTATGGAATAAATATGATGAAAACAAATTTCTATACCACCCATTTGATATAAAACAATTTCTAAAAAATTATTTATTTCGTTTGTTATTTGCAGAACTCGCGATTGAACGTAGCTCGATTCGCAGTAATGCATGACGACAATTCCTGTTGGATCATCAAAGCATGTTTAAATTTGTCAAAATAAACAATATACCTTTTATATACAAAATATCATATAAATAATCGTAGTAGTGTAATTTTGTGTAATATCTACATAAGTTTCTAAATTTTATCTTCCTTACATAATGGATTATTACTACATATTACTGAGATCAGACCTTGATAAAGAGATCGAATTGTAGATATACATAAATGTATGTTATCTCTTCATCAATCGCGTTAGCATAACTCGAATTTTGTTTATTTAATAAAAACTAATTAACATGTAAGGTAATAGTTATTTGTGTAACAAGTGCGGGATGTTGAGAATTGGACACGAGTGCGGAGTGGACGCGTGAGCTGAAGGCGAGTGTAACTCGCTAATTAATTAAAAATTCCGAGTTCACGATAACATATACTATCGTCAAATCTAGTTCACGGAACGCAGCGCATATCGCACGTATAATTTTCAATTCAAAAGTAGAGAATATGTTGGATTAAAATTATTTTACAAAGTGTTAGAAGTTTATTGACCGCAAATGATCAGTCCTTGAGTCTGCTTATTCGTCGGGCAATTTGTTATATCAAAAGTACATTGCAATTATTAGGGCGTCGTGGCTCGAGCTGGCAGGTAGCATGTTACATGCCGTTTTATTGTTCAGTGCAACATAATCAGTTTTAATGCAATAAGTTAATTTGTAATTTGTAGTACATTTAATTAATTTATCAACTATATATTAACACTCCTAAAAATATAGATTTTTAAAGAAACAATTTGTTATGACATTTATTGTGTACCTATGTAAGTCATAACTGTAATATAAAATAACTTATTTACTATAAAGAAATAAAGCTTAGAAAATATTGATATAATTACGGAATAAATATGGTGAAAACAAATTTTTATATCACGCATTTGATATAAAACAATTTCTAAGAATTGCTATTTCGTATGTGATTTGCAGAACCCGCGATTGAACGTAGCTCGGTTCACCAATGATGCATGACAACAATTCCCGTTAAATCATTAAAGCATGTTTAAATTTGTGAAAATAAACAATATACTTTTATATACAAGATACCGTATGTAATTAATCGTAGTAATGTAATTTATTGTACGTAACATAAATATATCTGCATAAGTTTCTAAATTTTATTTTCCTTATTACAATAAACTACGTTTATTATTTAAATCAGCTTTTGACAAAAAGATTGAATCTTGGATATACAAAAATAAATTCTCGATGTTACCGTCTTGATTAATCGCGTTAGCTTAGCTCGCAACTTTGTCCATCTAATAAAAAATAATTAACATATAAAATAAAAATAATTATTATCTTATATTCTGAACACGGTTCGGCAAAAATGCTATTTTTGGCAATGCTTTCAATTATTATTATTATTAAGTAATAAAGAATTGAAAATTATCCGCTTATTTATTATGGAAAACCGGGGCTCATTGGCACAAAGGGAAAGTTGGGAATGCGTTCCGTTTATTTATAGCGAAAAAAACAGTGGAAAAGTTGTCATAAAATATCTCTTTTATATATAACATACTTTTTATATAACATCGTATTAATGTTCTTCAGCTTGAGAAGTAAATCAAAGTGACGTATTATTAGTTAAAAGAAAAGGTTCTGTTACTATACGACATGTTATTTTGAGGAACAACAGTAATTTATTGTAATAAAATGACTGAAATCCAACGTATGTAGGGATGGGGTATGTTGGCTCATATCAAGGCACGCTTGACTTGTTGCGGCGCGCGTGAGACCTGTGTGGGTATGTGATTTGCTATATACCTACAATGCTAATATATAATAGAAGCTAGATACATTATTTATATTAATATTTTTATATTGAAGAAAGCTACATCTAAAATAGTTTACAATTGTTTTTCTGCAACAGCATTTTGCTATTTATTGATCATTACAAAATAACTTTAAAAGATGCAATTTTTATCAGGTTAAGTACATATCTGTTACTCGTTTGGTGTTTTTATTACGTTTTAGTTAATTTAACATGGACTTTTGTCGCATAGCCAACTTACCCTACTATCGGGGCAAGTTGACCACAATGCAGCATGTTTGTATTTCATTTATTACAAGGAAATTATACGGTATACAGGAGCGTTCCTGGCATGAAAATGTAGAGAAAGGTTCTCTCTATCATATTAGTATGTACTGTTTAATCATGAAAATTAGTTGTTTAAGAACTAAAATGCCGAAATTGTGAAAACTGTGCCAACGAGCGCCGGTCTCCCCTATTCAAATGTTGTCAAAGTTAATAATAAGCCAAAAAATGTTACTAATTTTTAAAAAAATTAATAATTATCAAAAAGACATTGTTAATTTAAAAAAAAAATAAGTATTAATTAATAAAATGTAAATTTTTTAAAAATCTTTAATTAAAAAAACAAAAATTTTTTTTCTTAAATAATAAATAATGGATAAAAAAAGTTTATAATTATTTTAAAAATTAATAATTAGTCGAAGAAATTTTTCACAATTGTAAAAAAATTAAAATTTAATAATTAGCAAAAAATAAATTTTTAATTATTTACAATTTAATATTTACTATCTTATTTTTACTTTTAACTAGACACTACAGACGCGCGCTACGCGCGCGCTATTTATCTTTAACATTTCACTATTAACCCTATTATACACAACTGTCAAAATATACAATGACAGCTGCAAATGAAGTAAGCGCAGCAAGAAAACCAATCGGCATCGCGGAAAAGCGGCAACAATAAACTTCACATCTCCTTTTTAGAAAAGGATTATTCTATAAAATTCAAAGTAATTTTTGAAGAATCTGATATTACATTTTTGTTTTTTTGATTAATTGAATACAGCAGAGTTTGAAAAAATTTGTAACCTCTCAAGGGTTTTCTTCAATGAGTTATACAAGGTGTAATTTTATCTTCCTCTCTCTTTCTCTCTCTCTCTCTCTCTCTCTCTCTCTCTCTCTCCTCCCCTTCTCCCGGTTTTTTTCAAATTTTGAAATGTAAATGACAGAAAATAATACCTATAAGAAGTATATTTTTGTTTTGCATTATCTTATACTGCAGCACATTATAAAGTAAAATTAAATAATGTTGTTTATGAAGAAAAAATCAATAAAATATAACAATGTTGTAAGAATACACTTTATATTTTATTACAATTGTTTACTCAATCCCGATATTTGTGAAATTGAAAACGCGTTGTCAATACTCATATTTTACGCTTCTAATTTAACTTTTTGTTTGTAGAAAATATATACGATATTTGATCAGTTACTCAATAATAAAATTTACTTTATCTGCCCCCTGGCACTTCCAGCATCCATAATTCATTAAAATTTCAAGCTGGTAGTTTCCAACGCGATCAGAGATGCTGTCAAAACGCTTATAACTGTTACAATGTCGAGATATGAAAGGAATTTCAACATTCTGGCTCAGATTATATTCGGAACATTTGTTTTGCGATAGCATCATCTGAACAATTTTTTAGAAGTAAACGCGTTAAGGTGCCAATTCATGAGACGCTGAAAATGAGCGTCAACAAGGTGAACGTGGTGGTTTCGCTTTGACGCTAGCGTCAAAGAAATGAAGTTGAATTTGTTTAATATTCAGCGTCGTCGCTGAATCGTCGTTAATCGTCCCAGTACAATCAAACATAGACTTTAAAATACGTAAAATATTAATTATTTTCAAGTAATATCTTCAAGTAATAATATTTTATGGATATATATATAAATAAAAGATATTATTTCTGAAGATTTTTACTTGCTAAAAATGAGCGTCGAGCGTTAACGTGAAAAGGCACCTTTAAAGATTAAATCTTTCTGAATTATAATTTATCATTAATTAATAATTAACTCATATATTTTTAAAATATAAACTGTCAGTGGGATAACAAAAGATCAAACATTCTAATAAAAATATTAATCAAGCTAAAAAGCCTTTTCATAATACAACACACCCCAAACTCTTACTTTTAAGAATATTAAATCGTCAAATGTTTTCATTATTTATATTTTTTATATATACAATTTTATCTTTTTGTAAAGGAGATCGAAATTCAAACAGCGTTGCAAAGTATAATATACGTGAGAAAAAGCTTGAGAAAATCCGGATAGGCGCATTCCAACCGTAGAAAATTTTAAAAATGATTAATACGCTCGAGACGAAAGCTCAGCAAAAGGTTCCATGAATAATTGCATAGAAATTTCAGAAATATATCTAGAACTTTGTAAACCACTTTCTTCAGAAAATGTTAATCCGCGATAACAAATTAAACTATTACATATATGCAGTATTCGAAACATGCAAGATAGTTGCATTTATCACAGCTAAATGTAAATGAATTCCACATTCTAATTCCATATTCTAATTCTATATTAAAATAGGAAATTCACGTAATAGATAATTATACATTATTATTATAATTATACGATATTACTTTATTTATATTACTTTCAAATTTTTGACAAAATATTTTATTTTAAAATAAAAGATACCTGTAACATAAAAGTTGATTGCATTTACAGTCAAACTTACTATTTTTTTGAAAAAAAAATTAAATTTTTTAAAATATTGAATATTATCTCCCAAACAATTGACAAATCGAGATTGCACATAACGTAACGCGGGTAAAAGCGTTTATTTCTCTTGAATCAAAACGCGAAACACCGCAGCGGTTAGCTTAACCTCATAATTTTTTCAAATTTGCTGATCACGTGACCGTCGATCCATTTTTGAATTTGTTTTTCATTCATTCATTTGTTCGTTTTAATTAACTTTTTCGAGCTCATGACGAAATTCAAGAACTGGCTACTTACCGCGTTGCGACGAAATAAACGCGAGCACCATATAGTAGCTTAATTAAATGGATATCGACTATGCGGCTGCGACGTGATACGTTATCGGTGCTATAAGAAAGATCTGCTCTTTGCTGCGAATCCGCATTTAACCCGCTACGTCATGCGTTCAAGAACTCGCCATTACGAACCGCTGCTGCTGGAATTTCGAGTTTAAGCAAATAGTTTGCTGTCTACTATACGAGCATTTATTTACGCGCGCATTGTTGCAGAAACCTCGTGTAATGGCTCTAAAACTGAAACTTAAACCAAGTGCAAAGTAGCTCTACATAGCTTTATATAGCTTTATAAAATTTGTATTTAAAATACGAATCAATTAGAAAACGCGCAAATTGTTACAAACAAAGAATGGTAACTTTGAAAAGAAATGGTTTTTTTCCTTGACTTCTGAAAGAGCTATTCGATAATACGATCGACACAATGAAATAAATTTGATAAGCTGCAGTATCTTTGGATTTGAAGCAAATTATGATAATGCATCATATTAATTAATCACGTAGAAAAAAACTCGTTAGAATCCTGACAACATAATAATAGTCTTCTTTTTTAGAAATTACAAATAAATCGTAATTGTTGTACAAAGAATCTACGGCGGACGCACTGGGATCGCTTTTTATAATAAGAGCACAAAGTACAATGAACAGATAAGCATGATGAATAAAAGAATATCCAGCGGAAAAGAGCTTTATATAAAGGGATAAAAAACTCAATTTCGAAGATTAGTCCTTCCGCGGATGTGCGTCCCTTAATGCAAAATTGCTTCTAAGGAATTACACGTCAAGCATTGTAAATAGAGAAAAGTTGTAAATCAACAAAATAAAGAATAAACTACTCGCGTAATGTTAAAATAGCGTTGCATTTTTTACGTGTTATTTCAATTTATAATTTAAAAGCCTCAAAAATAACTTTTTTAAATATTTTTTTATAATTTATTCTAATTGCAGTATTAAAATATACACATACTGCAATTAATATAGCGCGGGATTATACTAATTGTATATTGTGTAAAAAAAATTATTTAAACGTTGGGGTACGCAAAGATAAATTCAAAAAAACAACTCAAATTTGCTAAATTTCTACATTGTTAAATATTAATTGTAGGTACGTCATACATTTAATATGAATTTATATTCAATATGACTAAGCAAATCATTATGTATAGATATAATTATTCATTCACCATTTCATTCTTATTCAAATTAATCGTTTATTATTGCGTTTTAATTATTATTAATTCTCTCTCTTCATGTAAATGCTCACATTATTCAATGGCTAAATATTTCATAAATGTTTGAATAAATGTACAGAAATAAAGCTATAATAAATTTTATTTAACTCAATTTCCCTAAGATATAGTCGTAAAAATATATTCATATTTTCTATTTTAATATTTTTTTAACAATAAATGTTTCTTACGAGGAGACTTACGGAAGTGTAACTCACCGATTTTAATGAAACTTGGCATACCTGTAAAACATCAAAAAATAATCGACACGTATTTTTTTATTTCGGCAATGGTGCGAGTTTAAGAGGAGGTAACCGTTCAGAGGCCCAAAAAATGCATGAATTTTAGGAATTTTTTTTTATATGAAATAAATGAATTTGAAAAAAACTTTTAAGGGGTTTTATTTTTGTACTGTTACATAAAAAATTATTATTTTTTTATGTCAAAATAACGGCTCTTGCTTCCACGCCATGAAGACACAAACGACGTGAGTTTATGCGCGCGAAGCGCTCCATACAAAAAATTTATTAAACTAAACTAAATTTGGGGGGCTTTATGGCTTTCCAATTTTTAAAAAACCTTCGGAAAACAAAATGGCAGCCATTAAAAAAAACCATTGTTTCCGTTAAATGGGGTTTTTTTTTTCAAATAGCTGCCATTTTGTTTTCCGGGGGTTTTTTAAAAATCGGAAAACCATAAGGCCCCCCAAATTTAGTCTAGTTTAATAAATTTTTTGTGTTTTTTGTTTCAGATTAGCTGGCAAGGCTGTGGAGCGCTTCGCGCGCATAAACTCACGTCGTTTGTGGCTTCATGGCGTGGAAGCAAGAGCCGGTATTTTGACATGAAAAAATAATAATTTCTTATGTAACAGTACAAGAATAAAACCCCTTAAAAGTTTTTTTCAAATTCATTTATTTTATATAAAAAAAAATTCCTGAAAGTCATGCATTTTTTGGGTCTCTGAACGGTTACCTCTCCTTAAACTCGCACCATTGCCGAAATAAAAAAATACGTGTCGATTATTTTTCGATTTTCTACAAGTATGCCAAGTTTCATTAAAATCGGTGAGTTACACTTCCGTAAGTCTCCTCGTTAGACATTTCTTATTACGTATTTAAATTATTTATTTTATTAAGCAGTATACATACATATATTAATATATTTTTATTATTATATACATTTCAAATATCTAACATTAATATAATATATGCTCTGATAAACTCATTGCAAAATTATTTTGGAACAACTTTTTGCAGTTATTTTTAAATTTAATATATTTAAATTTAATATATAGATAAAAATAAACGCGTTATTAAAAGAGATATAAATTTCCACACTTGTGCATAATATAAAATTTTGACAGTTCTAAAACAATGTATACTTTTTAATTAATTATTATCTATTATAGATAATTAAATAATCATTAATTATCCATAGATAAAATGCTTGTGAATAGTAGCTCGTCCATTATTCTCTAATTATGTAACAGTAATTTCTTATCGAAACAATATGAGACGTGCGATAAATTGTTCTAAAGTGGTACAACATTTATTCGACATTTAACAGCTGTTTAATATCGGTATTATATATGATTGTTAAAACTCGTTACAAGTTAAGGACCTTGCACGAAACCTGAATACTAAATTTTCATCATTCTTGCAACTTATTTTTGCAAATTATTATATCCATTATTATTCTCGTAATATTCAATTAATTAAATTTTACACAACCAAACTCAAGCAAATAATGCAAAATTTTGATGCAGTCAAAATACTTTAATTCTAAATTTAATTATTAAATATAGGTAAATCTATATAAGATTAATTTAAGGAAATTAAAGAAAATTTGTTTTTAAAGAGAAAACTCGTGTAATCTAGCATAAAAGTAATAAACTAAAGAGTGAGCGTTCATTCGACACTACGAAATTATTAAGCTAGAAGTAATCGATGTAACTATCATTATTTGTCGGCAATGTACCAGGCTAATTAAATCATATGCGATGAGCCCATATAATGGTGATATTATCTGGATTAATTCATTAATGCCACGGACGGTGCAGCTAATGTCATCCATAATGATGGTAGCACCTACGTGCTGTGTGCCTGACACATGTACTACGGTCTAGCGTTATATCTATACATCTCGTCATTATCTTATTTCTCACGAATCGGAATTAAAATCAATCCTATAAACAACAGGTAAGCCCATTTTACACAATTATCTATAATTCGCATCAGACTTTAAGACAGAATTCTATTTTAAAATTTCACATATCATGCATTTTGATACATATATAAATTTTATAACATATATCAATGTATATTATATTTCTTTCTTCAAATATTTTTGGTGTTATACAGCACCTAAGATCATAAGGGAAACTCTACCCTGAATTTAATTTCACACAAATTATAAATCGCCTAAAATAAATTTAAAATGTAATCAGTTAATTGATCTTGAAATTTAATATTTTTTAATACATATATATAAATACATTTAATTGTTTATAATCTTAATTTTTTTCTCTTGCTGCAATATATTAAATCATATAAAATTAAAATCTATAATTTTGATTTGTTTCCCTCTTCAGACAGTTATTTATCTTTTTTTCAGGGAGTGTTAATCGTAAGGCGAAATCTTGCGGAGATTTTCCACGTGACAAACATCCCGGGTAGAATTTTAAAAGAGGGCCTGTAAAGGCTGTAGACAGTTTTTCACCATTTCTGTCTAGGCCCTATCAAGAAAGCCTGTTTAGGACCTGCACAGAGATGTAACGCTTGTGTAAGTCAGAGCCTGATTTGTATATCTGACTAGGCTCTATTCTAGCACGCCTAACTAGGCCCTATCTAGACACCAACTTCCCAGTAATCCTTATATGATATTTACATTTAAAAAAACTATTTTTTTTTCGAAATTTTATTACTATTTTATAACTAAATTTGTTTCTTAAGATGCAGTCTATAATTATAAATATTTCCTCGTATTTGAAAAACAACACTTTACCTTAGTGGGATTCGAACTCGGGACCTCTGAATCGTGAGCCAACTGCCTTACGTGGTAGACTACTTCTTAATTTGATGTAAGTGTTATATATAGTCTACATATGTCGTAACCAGTGCAAATATATAATTTTTTAAAAATCATCTTAAGAAACATAATAATTAAATCAATGAATTATTTCATGATAATAAAAGAAATAAATTTTATGTAAAAAAATTGTAAAAACTATAATTTCACGGCAACAATCGTAGGCTTTCATGTTAGTGCCTGTTTAGAAAATTCCTTTTTAGGCCCTTTCTAGGCCCAACAATGGTAGACCTATTTTAGGGCATACCAATCTAAGCCCAACGTTAGCAGACCTTGATTGTGGCATCCATGCCAGTGCCTATTCTAGGCCCATTAAAGAAATTCTATCCAGAATTTGCTTTTCTAGTCCCTTTCTAGGCCCAACGTTTGCAGACCTTGATAGTGACATCCATGTCAGTGCCTATTCTGGGCCTATTAAGAAAATTCTATCCAGAATTTGCCTTTCTAGTCCCTTTCTAGGTCCAACGTTAGCAGACCTTGATAGTGACATCCATGTCATTCTAGGCCTATTAAGGAAATTCTATCCAGAATTTGCCTTTCTAGTCCCTTTCTAGGTCCAACGTTAGCAGACCTTGATAGTGGCATCCATGCCAGTGCCTATTCTAGGCCTATTAAGAAAATTCTATCCAAAATTTGCCTTTTTAGTCCCTTTTTAGGCCCAACGTTTGCAGACCTTGATAATGGCATCCATGTCAGTGCCTATTATAGGCCTATTTAGGTTATTCTATCCAGAATTTGCCTTTCTAATCCCTTTCTAGGCCCGACAATAGTATGCCTATTTTACGACATGCCTATCTAGCCCCAATATTGGCGATCCTATTTTAGGGCATGCCTGTTTAGGCCCTTTACAGACTTGGGGCACGCCTCGACAAAATTCTACCCGGGATGTCTCGCGTCTGAGTATTCAATCCGCTATCTACTGCAAAGGTTAGCCAAGTTACCTTGTTTACCTTGTTCGACCTGTCTCGAAACAATTTTTGTTCAATCTCTTTCTATTTGCAAATCTGAGTTTGTTTGTAGCCGAACAGCCAAGATATCTGCAAAAAATTTCAAGACTGGGATATCTGGGATGAAGTTATGGAGTTTGAATGTAATAATTTCAAAACTAATCTACGGCATATTTTTCTTCAATAGACGAACACTTCTAACTTTTCCTACCACCTTTTTACTTTTTTGCTCTCTACTACCAACTTTTTTATGAATAATCATTAATAATGTAAAAAATATTCTACAATTTTCATGTAAAACTTTTACTTACAAAAGATAAATGCAAAATTTATTTTAACAATTAGTATAATAAATAAGATAGTCAAAGAGAACAAATGCAGTCCTTTTAATTAATCATTATATATTCAAAGAAACTCAATCTGACGTGAAAATATCTTAAATTAATATAAATGTATTTTAAACAATATTTTAAACAATCCGTTGTAATTTCATTATTTTCTGATAATAGAAGAGTTAATTTTCATTCACCGCGCTTTCTTTCTAACGAAGAAAAAGGATAAAACACAAAGTGCTTTTATACCTTATCTTAAATTCTCTCCATCGCAAAATACAAAGTGTATACTGACACTTCGTGTGTACACGCGTGTGTGCGATATGCATACGCGTGTGTTGTAAACGAGCTCGTTCAACTCGCGAATTACAGATAAAAGGTAACGCCGGAGCTCATAAAAGCCGGCCACTTCCACCCTAATCCGAGTCGCAGTAGCGTAAATGGGAATTAAGAAGGAATCTTGGCCGATCGAGCGTGCAGATAAGTAGCCGATTGGAAGCCCGGAGGAGAAGAGCGTGGAAAACGTAA
>NW_020226102.1:265979-276309 GCF_003070985.1 Temnothorax curvispinosus
AAGTCACCAGGCTCTCCTTCAGATACAAGGCCTATAACGAACCTGTGTGAGATTTCCAAAGTTTTCGAGAGGATTATGCACCGTCAGATCGTCAATTTCATTACTTCTAATAATATTCTTGACGATCGTCAATCAGGTTATCGCAAGGGTTATTCTACCCAAACTGCTCTTCTTCGAATAGCTCATGACATTAGGAGCGCGGTCGATGTGGGCGAGGTTCTCATTCTTGTCCTCTTTGATTTTAGTAAAGCCTTCGACACAGTCTCTCATTTTTTATTGCTAACAAGCTAAGGAAATTGGGATTTTCTGATTCTGCCCTTAAATTGATCTTCTCGTATCTCACTGGTCGATCTCAGGCGGTCGTGGACTTGGAGGGCGTTTTCTCGGATTGGTTGTTCGTTACCGCAGGTGTCCCGCAGGGATCAGTTCTTGGACCGCTCCTATTTTCCTTATTTATTAATGATATCGGTGCTTTTCTTCGATTTACGGAGCGCATAATTTTTGCCGATGACACGCAAATCTATCGCAAGTGCTTCTTGAGTGAACTGAACGTCGGTCTGCGGCTGGTGGCGCATGACGTGGGGGTTATCGCAGAATTCGCGGCTGTGAATGGGTTGTCGCTTAATCTCCATAATTCTAAGGTCTTAATACTGGGAGGCAGGCGGTATGTCAAGCAGATTGATCTTAACAATCTGCCTCTTATCGCGGTAAACGGCACCACCATCCCGTTCGTTACTGAGGCTCGAAATCTGGGTGTTATAATGACCTCAGATTTGTCCTGGAAGAGCCACGTCAACCATGTATCCAAGAGAGTGCATTTCACGTTACACAAACTTAAGTTCCACAAAAACTCTCTATCATATCAACTGCGTGTCAAACTTGTGACTACGCTGATTTGGCCTTTAATAGATTATTGTTCCCTGGTCTATAATGATCTTACCGATGAACTCAACTTGAAATTACAAAGACTCATAAATTGTGCTATACGGTTTATCTTTAATTTAAGGAGGGACGAACGTATCACGCCTTATCGGCATCGTCTAAAGTGGTTGTCAGTGAAAAATCGACGTCGTTATTTTCTGGGAGCAGAGATGTATAAGATATCTAAAGGCATGTCTCCCAGTTATCTCTCCGAGATCTTTATCAGATCTGATCCCTTAATTAGACGTTCGTTACGGTTGGAACTTCCACAAACTTTTGTCATACCTAACCACAGAACGGAGTCGTATCGAAGGTCCTTCCACCTGGCCGGTATTTACTTGTGGAACTCCCTTCCCGCTGAGATTGTGTCGTCCTCTTCAGTCACCGAATTCAAGAATAAGCTTTATAATTACCTTTTTTCACTCGAGTTAAACAGCGATCAGGGCTCAACTGCAGAGCCACCTTCAGTCCGGGTCTAGTTTAAGTTTAAGTTTAAGTTTAGTTAAGTTGTTCATTTATGATTGAACTATGATTCACGGGCAGGTCGTCGCATAAGTGAGAGAGTAAATGTAATTAGTTATGCTCAATACCGGGTCTCTCTCTTGTTCGACTTCTTGTTCGTTTATGTTCCTCTTGTATGTATATTCTTTCTTTTATTGTTCATTTTTATTTGTATTTTTCTTTTATTTTAATTCTATTCTTATTTATTTTTGCTATGTATTATTCTGCGGTCTTTATATATTATTGTATCAAGATTTGCCTAAAGTCTCGACTAGGGCATAAATATAAATCAAATCAAATCAAATCAAATCTCTCTCTCTCTCTCTCTCTCTCTCTCTCTCTCTCTCTCTCTCGCTCCTTTTCCGCCACACCTATTCCTCGAGCACGTGCAACACGATTTTCCATCATCCGGAAAATCGGCGGTAATAAATACCGGCGGTGGTGCTCTCGTTGCCATTGTTGCCTGAATCCACGTCAAACAATGGGGCGGATAGATAGGTGCAGGAGCCTCGACTTGAATTCAATGAGAGGAAAATCGGAGTGCCGCAAGTGTGCGTTTCACTCGTCCGAGTCGCCACTTGTTTTTCTCGAGGAAACGATCTGCTGGTCGTGCTCTTCCGATGCCATCGATCGCGAGTGAGACGAGCTCATTCGTCTCGAGCGGCCACAGCGAAACGTCACCGAAGTGTAGAGACACATTTCAAGCCATTCGCATTCACCGCTACGATGGTTGAATCGTAAAAAGAAGCGGATTCCATGCATTATATTATGCGGAAAACTGATGCAAAGTTTATTGGTATATTGATAAATTAATTGTTTTTTTAATTTATAAAATAAAAAATTATAGATATTAAAATAAATTTTCACTTTTAAAAAAATTTTACTTATATATTACTTAATTACTTTTTTATTTTACACGCAATTTTATTTAAAATAAATTATACGTAATTTGATTCATAAAATCAATGTACAAAATTATTTAAAATAACAGTAATAATAATTTAAATTTTATATATAGGTATCAGTGTTTATGAATGCTATAGTGAAAATAAACGTTGCTTTAGCGTTTCTTCCTGACTTTTGAGTGCATCGCTATACTTTCGTTGCTTTCAAGCCGTAAAATTAATGGAGGCCGAAAAACCGAAAGTTGAAGGAAGCCGACGAATTGAAGGAGGCCGAGAAATTGAAGAAGACCGAAAAATCGAAAAAAGCCGAAAAATCGAAGGTAGTTGAAAAATTAAAGGAGGCAGAGTAATTAAAGGACGTCGAAATTGAAGGGAGCAGAAAAACTAAAGGAGCACCCAAAAAAAAATATTCTGCAGTTTAGCGGTTCCTGGTTCATGCTAGAGGATTTTCCTCTGAAATAGGGCCTTAAGAAGATGTTTTAAACTGTAGAGGAATATCCTCTAATCATGAGACTCTAGATTCAAGATTGTGCAGTCCTCTTAATATTAGAGGACATTGATTTCCGATATTCACCCGAAATAAATAAAAAAAATTATTTATTTTGAAATTTTATTACTATTTTATAACTAAATTTGTTTCTTAAGATGTAGTCTATGATTATAAATATTTTTTTGTATTGGAAAAAACACTTACCTTGGTGGGATCGAACTCGGGACCTTTGGATCGTGAGCCAACTGCCTTACATGGTAGACCACTTCTTAATTTGATGTAAGTGTTATATATTGTCTACATAACCAGCGCAAATATATAATTTTCCAAAAATCATCTTAATAAACAAATTCAGTTTAAAAAGAGTAATAAAATTTTGAATTGGATATAAGATATATGATATAATATTTCTTAATGTCGGGTGAATGTCAGAAACCAGTGCCGGCTTATTATGAAATTTTGTGTTCGTAAATATATTTATGAAAATAGTATGTTTATAAGTATGTAAAATAGTATGTTTTTAAAACGTTAAAACATTCTTATCAAATCCTTACAAGGGCTTCAATAGACAAAAATAAGAAAACGTTTCTTATGGCATCCCTAATAAATAATGATCGGGACCTTATCCGGTTAGCCCTAATAAATAAGTATTTATGAAGTTAAAATATCCTTATCAAATCCTTACAAGGATCTTATTAGATAAAAATAAGGAAACCTTTCTTATGGAATCCCTAATAAATAATGATAGGGACCTCATCAGGTTAAAATAAAGAAATCTTTTTTATGGCATCCCTAATATATAACTAATGATCGAGGACTTATGTTATATAAGGTCATTCTCAATAAAGCCCCTTGCACAATACCAGGCAACAGGCAATAGGAACAGGGAATAAAAATCAGAAATCAATGTATAAATGCAGAATAAACAGTGACACAGGCAATAGACACAGGAGTTTCCGTCACGTTGGAAATTATGTGTCTATTGCCTGTTGCCAACAAATCATAACATTCGAATAATATTTTAGGTTGTAATTAACGATTTTTTATTATTTCCTGTTCCTATTGCCTGTTGCCTGGCATTGTGCAAGGGGCTGAACTTTCTACACGGGCGTCTCGTGTGGTAGCGTACGCATCGCGTAGCTAATAAGACGATCGTCTTTTAACTTTAACGCGCGCGCCGCAAATATCTAGCATATCCTCTTATTTTAAGAGGCTAATAGTAGAATTTACTGTAGAGGAATTTACTCTTGATTATAGCTTACGCATCCACTCATTTATAAAGTAATACGTATTACTTAAAGAAGGATATTCTTCATGTAAGATTTTTTGCTTAGAGGAACTGCTAAGAAGAATTCCCCACTTATCGGCAGAATATTTTTTTTTGGGTGAGGCAGAAAAGTAAAGCAGATCGAAAAAATTGAAGGAAGTCGAAAAATTGAGGGATGCCGAAAAATTAAAGGAGGCCAAAAAATTGACGGAAGCCGAAGAACGGAAGGAAGCCGAAAAATTAAAGGAGATCGAAAAATTGAAGGAAGCCAAAGAATCGAAGAAAACCGAAAAATTAAGGGAAGCCGGAAAATCAAAGGAGGCCGAAAAATTGAAGGAAGTCGAAGAATTGAAGGAAGTAAAAAATTAAAGGAGGCTGAAAATAGTTGAAGGAGACCGCATTTTACTGTTTTTATTGTTGTAGAAGGCGTTGAGCCTGGAGGTAAGGTACGACAGGAGACGGAGGACACGAGTCAGAAGGAAGATAAGAGAAAAAGCTCGCAAGGAAGACAGATGGAAGGAAAGAGAGGGTTGAGCTACAGGAACTATAAGGAGCAGAAGGAAGGATACGGAGAAAGATGTTAATAGAGTTAATAAGAGGAAGGGTTAAATAATTTTGTGAGGTCGCATAATGGCCAAATTGTTTTGGGAATTGAATGCCATGACTTGTAAAGGTTTTTGGGCCCGTTTTTACTGAAAAAACGCCTTTCTTGGCACATAGCTGAAATAAAGTCGTATATACTTTCGTTGCTTTCTTAAATTGACAATTGACGATTAGCAAAGTAATATATGGATCATTAAAACAATGAAAACAGCAATAAATTAATTACAAATTTTGGACTTAATAACTTATTAATTATTATCGTTAAATCTCTTAATAATTATACGCCCTAAATTTAAATTCTCTAAACATAAGTTGCAATTGTAAATTAAATTATACTTTATTTATTCTCTAGACTCTTTCAATTGTTTCACCTTTAACATTATGCAACTGCAAACGGATCCACCTTATATAAGATTTCTTTTTGCTTTGAGATCCCCAACGCAACTTCAAAGTTCGAGCCTTTCTTCCTACGTCCTGTAATTTATTTACAATACAAAGCTGCAAGAGATTACAAGAGTCGGTGTGAAAAGTGACTTATCCGGCAAATCCGCCGTTGATACAAAGATCCGCAAAAAGCCAAAACATGTCTTTTACAAACCGACGACATCCGGATCTCCACCTCTACCCTTCACCCCACGCTCTTCCGTTTCTTCACAAGCTTACACAAATCCTGTCGCTTAGCTTACCCTGGCCAGACCTTTTTTTTCACCGAATATAGAAAGAGATCTCGCTCTTCCTGTTCTCTCTCTCTCTCTCTCTCTCTCTCTCTCTCTCTTGAGTGCACTGTGTGCGCGTCCGTTGTGTGTTGCTCCTGTTTTATGTGCATATTTTTTCTGCCGCAAGCCGCCTTCGGGCTTTTTAGTTGCAGGTTCTTGCAAGTCTTTTGTTGCTCGTCACGTGCTGTTATTAGCACGCATCGGGCTATCGCCGATTCCTGGTATTTGCATGACGAATGTTCTCATTATTGCGCTATTATTTCTGAGAATCATTCCCTGGAGGATGCTGTCCTTTTCTGCGCATGTGCCTGCCGCTTGATCTGTACTTTCCTACACCTGCTGTTCTGGCGTGCCGTCGAGTTGGAGTCGATATCGACGTTCGACGATCGATATTGGGACTTCGAGCTGTCTCATACACAGTGTGCTCGGGTCCATGTCAGTCGACTGCTTAGTCACGTCGTGTAACTTGGGCTGTCTACATAGTCGCGTCGTGTAACTTGGGCCACTCGTGTGTCGAACATGGAATCGCGTACATGTGTCAAGTGCAAAAAGTCGATCGCCAACCAGGTGCTCGAGTGCTTGGTGTGCAAGCGGGTGTTTCATCCCGGCTGCATCAAGGCCCACGCTGCAACCAAGTATGCGGATACTTGCTGCAGAGCACTGTCGGCTTCGCTCGTCGCCCCTCCTTCACCGGCCATTGATGTGCACGCTTTCGATTTTTCGGGTGGATCATCATGTGCTCCGATGCAGACTCAGGTACAGGCTCGGGTGCAATCTCATGATCACGCCTCGATTGATGTCATGTTCCGGAAACTGTGTGAACAATTACGGGATTCGGATGCTAAACTCTCTGCCTTCGTCGAGGAGCAGCGTCGTACAAACAAGGAGATCAATGATAAATTGAATAGGCTCGGTCTCATTGCGGACACCGTCGCTCTTAACACGCAGCGCATTGACAAGCTTGAGCAAGAGAGTTCTGCTCTGGCGCGCGACGTGCAGGCTTTAAAGGCCGCTCAGCTTGTCCCGTGTGCCCGCGAGGATACTGAGAGGGATCTGTCTGCAGCATTGCGTGTCCCTCGAACGTCGGATTTAATAATCTCTGGCATCCCATCTTCTGTTACCGAGTCATCTTGTGAGCTCGTTGAGTGTGTTTTTCGTGCGCTGGGAATCCCTCAGCTTGTCTCCGACGTTCTCGAGACACGTGATGTTGCGACGCGTGTTGCGTCGTCGGATCATGATGCTGCGTCCGCGTCCGCGTCCGCCCCTGCCGTCGATCGTGCGGACGTTCGGGATCGGCGCAAACCGATCATTGTCGCGCTCAAGTCGCGTGAGATTCGTGACCACATTATCAAGGTCATGCGCGTTAGGCGCCGACTCCCTGTTAGCGACGTTTTCTCAACTAGCAGACCTGGCAACATTTATATAAATGAATTGCTCCCGAGTCACACTTACAAGTTATTGCGCCAAGCGCGAGTCAGGGCGAAGCAGCTGTCGTTCGGGCACGTGTGGAGCAGCGACGGGCGTGTTTTCGTCCGCAAGGACCGTGGCCAGCCACCGATTCCTATCGCCTCCGAGGCTGATCTTGATAGGCTCCAGTGACTCTCGACGGGAGCTGTGGTTCCTCCTGCCTCGCGTGGTCATCTCCGGATTGCGTGCTTCAATGCCTGCTCCCTCCCTGCCCATATCGAGTCAATCCGCGTTCTTTTAAGGTCAAACTTTTTTCACATAATCTCGATCTCTGAAACCTGGTTACACTCTCATATCTCTGACGACTTAGTTCGTATCCCAGGTTACTGTCTGTTACGAGTCGACAGGGAGGGCAGGGAGGGAGGAGGTGTTGCTTGCTTCATCCATGACTCGCTGCGCGCTCGCGTGTTGGCATCGTCGCCTTCGTCCTTCTCCAACGAGCCCGAATTTCTTCTACTCGATGTTCGTGGTGATGCTTACGAGCCTCTTCTGTTCACCTCGATGTACCGCAGACCGCGAGGAAGAAATTTCGGCAGGTGTGTGGATGCTCTCACTTCGGCAATGCATAGTTATAAGAATATTATCATCTCAGGCGATCTAAACTCCAATCTCCTCTCCTCGTCATACGAATCCAATCACCTCAGAGACATAGTCTCCCAATTGTCGCTCAACATTGTTGAGTCAAATTCGACTTATCACACTAGCTCTTCAGACTCGTGGCTGGACGTTTTTATTGTGGATAGCTTGGACAAGGTCTCTTCGTTTCGAAAATCGGATGCACCCTTTATCAATGGTCACGACCTAATTGAGCTCACGTATTCATTTGCTGTTCCCTCTCCTACTGACCGTACGTTGACTCGTCGCAGTTACGGGGAATTCGACGAGCATGGTTTTGTTGAGACTCTCACATCCATGTTGTCTTCATCCTTCGCGGCTGACTTTGGCCAGGCGAGCCTCGGCGAGCCTGACTTAGACAGCATTCTAAGTACGATAACCAATGATTTCACTTCCAGTCTCGACAGGTATGCGCCCGTCCGCACCTTTCGAGTAAATCGTCCTTCAGCACCTTGGCTCACCGACGCTCTCGCTCGTCGAATTCAGCACCGCAACCGCCTATACAATATCGCCAGAAGATCTGGCAGTGTCCTAGATTTTCATATTTATAGGCTATATAGGAACAATCTCACAGTAGATATGAGGAAGGCCAGAGAGCACTTCAATATGGCGAGATTATCCGCGATTTCCCGGCCATCTAAGCTGTGGCGTGAGCTCGCTGGTCTCGGCCTCATTGAATCACCTTTATCCTCACCGCTAAATTACTTTTCTCGTGACACTCTGAATGCTCATTATGCTTCCATCTCCAATTGCTTTCCCTCTTGTACACAATCTCAATTTTCCGACATCATTTCATCCATAGTTCCTGACACTCCTTCATTCAGTTTTTCTCAGATATCCGTCGATGATTTATGCTCCTTCGTCTCTTCATCTTCCGTTTCTCTTGCTTCGGGTTGCGATCACCTGCCACTTCATGCCATAGCGTTGGCCCTGCCTCACGTGGGTAATCTCCTTACTTCATTCTTCAACGGTTGTCTCAAGCTCGGTTACTTCCCGTCATTGTGGAAACGAGCCATTCTACGCCCGCTATCCAAAATTAAATCTCCTGCCTCTCCTTCCGACACGAGACCTATAGCCAACCTGTGTGAGCTCTCCAAATTATTTGAAAAAATTATGCATCGCCAAATCACAGACTTTATAAATTCTCATCGCATTCTTGACGACAGGCAGTCTGGTTACCGTAAAGGTTACTCGACCCAGTCTGCTCTTTTACGACTAGCTCATGACATCAAGAGTGGCGTTGACGTAGGTGAGGTACTGATTCTCGTTCTTTTTGATTTCAGTAAAGCTTTCGACACTGTCTCTCATCCGCTGCTTCTTACCAAGCTCAGGAAACTCGGCTTTTCTGACCAAGCCTTGAAACTAATTTTTTCGTACCTCACCGGTCGTCTTCAAGCGGTCGTTGATTTGGAGGGCGTCTTCTCAGAGTGGCTGTCTGTCACCGCCGGCGTCCCGCAAGGATCCGTCCTTGGACCACTCCTTTTCTCTCTTTTTATTAACGATATCGGCGCGTTCCTAAGATTCACGGACCATTTGATATTTGCTGATGACACGCAAATTTACCGTAGGTGTCTCTTGAGTCAACTAAATGTCGGGCTGCAACTTGTGGCGCACGATGTGAGTGTTGTCTCTGAATTCGCGGCCTCAAATGGACTGACCCTCAACCTCAATAAATCCAAGGTCTTGATATTTGGAAGCAGAAGCAACACGAAACAAATTAACCTCAACGACCTTCCTCTTATCTCTGTTGGTGGTGTTTCGATTCCCTACGTGACTGAGGCGCGTAACCTGGGAGTTATCATGAGATCTGACCTATCTTGGGTCAGCCATGTCTCCCATATTTCCAAAAGAGTCCACTTTACGCTTTATAAGCTCAAGTTTCACAGGAACTCCTTATCGCGTCAGTTACGGGTGAGACTTGTGACCGCACTCATTTGGCCTTTGCTTGATTATTGTTCCCTAGTGTACAATGATGTCACTGACGAGCTTGACACCAGATTGCAAAGACTAATTAACTGCGCGATTCGCTTCATATTTAAATTAAGACGTGATGAGCATATTACACCTTTTCGTCATCAACTCGGATGGTTGTCAGTGAAGAACAGGCGACTCTATTTTTTGGGAATTGAAATGTATAGGATATCCCGCGGTATGTCTCCGGGTTACCTCACCAACATTTTCATCAAACCCGATTCCTTGATTAGACATTCGTCACGCCTGGAGGTGGAGCATGCATTTCAAATTCCTATCCATAGGACGGAGACATATCATCGTTCTTTTCATCTCGCGGGTGTCTACTTATGGAACTCGCTTCCTTCAGAGATTGTGTCCTCATCGACCATCATTCAATTCAAACGAAAGCTTCACAATCACCTCTTTTCCCTCGAGTCTAGTTCCGTGCCTGCTTCCACGTAGGTGCAATTAAGCGTTTGAATACGTGTCGTGCTTAAGCTAGTCGCTCTAGTCAGTAATTTACTCTCAGTTTAAGTTATATTATCTATTTTGTGTTTTCTTACGTTTTAGTTTTAAAGTTATATCTATTTTGCGTTTTCTCACCTAGTTTTGAGCATCATGATTCATTTTCAATCTAGTCGTGTTATTTGATAGCTCTAGTTTAGTTATATCATCAGAATTTTTGCGTCAAGCGTCAATGTAATATACATTCGCAGATATTATAGATATAAGTTATAATTATTCCTGCTTTTATTTTGTACATAGAGAAAACATTAGATTTAAGTATTATTTGTAAATACGTTATACATTTGTTTGTTCTTGTTTGCCTAAAGTCATGGACTAGGGCATAATAAATCCCATCAATCAATCAATCAATCTCTCTCTCTCTCTC
>NW_020226102.1:276409-297400 GCF_003070985.1 Temnothorax curvispinosus
GTGTGAAAGTGACGTGTTAAAGTGACGAGTCAATTAATTGTCTCTGCGGATATTAGCAGAATGAACGAGGAATACGCCGAGTATCGATGCTCGGCATGTAAGAAGGCGATAAAAACGGAGGTGATAGCATGCAAGTCCTGTGCCAAGCTTTTCTACCATCCAGGTTGTGTATCTAAGCACAAAATTTATGATAGAAACCGCGAGTTGGTGTCGTGTCCTGGCCCATTCGAGAAATTCATTATTAGTGATGGTGATAAAGTAGCTGATATAAATAAAGCAGTGGCAGCAGCAGAAAGAGCAACGGCACCTGCAAAAATGAGTCCGGCGCCAAGCAGCGGGAATAAAGTAGCAGTCGCGAGTGATATTGATAGAAAAATAGATTGGCTTGTAAAAACAGTGAAAGAATTAAAAGATGAGGCAGCATGTAAAAAGGAGATCAAGTCAATGATAAAAGAAATAGTCCGTGAGGAGGTGGGAGGCATTAAACAGGAAATAGAAGAATTGAGAAAAATGTTGACGCAAGGGGCATATGGATCGTCAGGTGGAGCGGCAAGAAAATATAGCGATGTGATTAAAGAAAGGAAGGAAGAAAATATCTTGATTATAAAACCAAAAGTACAACAAGAGAGTGAAATTACGAAGAAAACAATTAAAGATAAAATTGATATAACCAAGATGGAAATAGGAATTACCAAATTAAGAAAGGGAGGTAAAGGGACAGTGATCTTAGGATGTGAGTCGAAAGAAGAGAAGGATAAGCTAAAGGCGACGGTACAAGCGGCAATGGGCGAGGAGGTCAAGGTCTCTGAGCCACAGAAGAGGAAACCAAAGATTAAAATAATTAATGTTGGTGGAGAAGAAATGAAAATGGAGGATGATGAACTGATAGATACAATCAAGAAGCAGAACAGAATTGGCGAAGAATCCGGTATGCACCTAGTGAAGAAAATATTAAGAGGAAAAAGTAAGGATACTGAGCAAGGATCCGTAATAATTGAAGTGGATAAAAGCACTCATAATTCACTAATAAACAGAGGAAAAATAAATTTAGGATGGCGAAAGTGTCCTATATTTAATTATATTAGTGTTAGAAGATGTTTTAAATGCTGGGGCTATTACCATATTGCCAAGAATTGCACGAGACAGGAAACATGCTATAAATGTGCAGGAAATCATAAGGCGAATGAATGTACGACGGCAAAGAAGAGGTGTGTAAACTGTACCTATAAGAATCAGACGTACAACTTGAAGATAAATGTTGAACACGAGGCGCTAGATTCGGAATGTCCGACATTTAAGAAAGTATTGGAGGAAGAGAAAAAAAGAGCCGGCTGGGAAGATGCAAAATAGCAACCACAGGGAGAAGCGGATTTACTCTGGTATACGAATGCACAAAGCTTCTTGGCGCATAAGGACGAAATTCAACATCAGATTATGAAGAGGGTGAATCCTGTGATTCTAGCGTTATCCGAGACTAGATTGACTGTAGAAATTGAGGATAGTGAGGTCAATGTACCGGGGTATAGTGTAGTTAGATGCGATGCTGAAAATAGAAACACAGGAGGAGTACTGTTATATGTTAAGGATGATATTAAATTTAAAATAGTTGATAAGAAAAAGATAGTGTCAAATTGTTGGTGCGTGGTGGTAGAAATAAGAGAGAATTTGTATAAAGGTATGATAGCAGTAGTGTATCATTCGCCGAGTGCGTCAAATGGCGATTTCGTGAGATTTTTGGAAGATACGGTTGAAGATTTAATAATAAAGTATGACTGTATAATGATAGGGGACTTTAACATAGATATAATGGTAGATTCATTTTACACAAAGAAATTATTAACGGTAATGCAAAACCTAGGGATGAAGCAATACGTTGATTGTCCAACAAGAGTTACAAAAGATAGTCGAACGATGATAGATTTAATTTTTTCGAATAAAGAAATAAAGGTACAAGTGAATGAGAAACCTAAAATCACAGACCATACATGGCTAAAAGTAGAATTTAATACAAATAAAGATAGAAGTAAATATAAAGAATTTAGAGGCAGGGACTATAGTAAATTTAATACAGATGAATTTCTTAGAATAATGGAAGAAAGAACTGAGCAAGGTCAAGGGCTAGATATAAGCATAAGGGCGGAGAGATTTGTTAATAGTATAGTAAGTGTATTGGATACTGTAGCACCTAAGAAAAAGTTTAAGATTCCGAAAATATGGGAAGGGAAAATGTGGTATTCAGATGAAATTAGAATGGCAGCAGATAGAAGGGATGAGGCTCACAGTAGAGCAATAAACTCAGGTAAAGAACAGGACTGGGAATTTTTCAAAAATGAAAGAAATGCAGTAGTTAAACTTATCAGAGCAAAAAAGAAAGAATATTATGAGAATATGATAGATAATAATAGGAGTGATCCCACAAAAATGTGGAAAACTTTAAAAGAATTAATTAAAGGTGAGCAAAGGGGTTCAGAGAACATCGATAATGTAGATTTTGAAATATTAGGAGACATAGAAGGATGCAATATAGCTGATAAATTTAATATATATTATGTAAAAAGTATTAGCAACATTGTGCAATCTATTAGTAATAAGGGGAGAGAAGGCACGGGTAGGAGACCTATTTATGTAATTGAGAATAAGGGAATTATGGAAAATTTTGAGCCAATTAGTGCAAGTGATTTGGAACAAATTGTTAGGGAACTACCACGAAAGAACGGAACAGAGGAAGGGATAAATAGTGATATACTGAAAATGGTGCTACCTGTGATAAAAGATGAGTTTGTAGGGGTAATAAATGATTCGCTTAGGACAGGTAAATTTCCAGAAGGATGGAAAACATCCACGATAATACCGATACCAAAGGTAAGCAAACCAAAAAAAGCGAGCGAGTATAGACCGATTAATATGTTACCGATATATGAAAAAGTATTAGAGTTAGTTGTAAAAAAACAGTTGGAAAAATTTCTAGATGACAATGAAATAATAACCGAATACCAATCGGGATTTAGGAAACAGCAGTCGTGTGAGACAGCAATTCAAAGTTTTATCGAAGAATGGAAGTTGATAATTGAGGAGAAAAAAATGGTGGGGGTGTTATTCCTGGATCTCAGGAGAGCGTTTGAGACAATAGATAGGGTAAGATTAGTGGAAAAATTATATCAGTATGGAATAAGAGGAGTGGTACTGGAATGGATAAGATCGTATTTAAGTAATAGAAAGCAGCAAGTTAGATTCAATGATATGTGTTCTGAAATAATTGAGACAGTATATGGCGTGCCACAGGGATCAGTATTAGGACCTCTATTGTTTATTTTGTATATAAATGATATAGTTAAAGTCTGTCCGGAGGGAAGTATATTTAGATTATTTGCAGATGACACGACCGCAAGTGTAACAGGAGAAAGTTGTGAGGAAATAGAAATAAAACTAAATATGGTGCTCGGTATACTTGAAGAATGGATGAATGTGAATATGTTAAAAATGAATGCAGATAAGACCAAATATATGATAGTTAGAAGTATAAGGAAAGAAATAAAAACAGACATAATAGTAAAAAGTTTGAATGGTACTATAATTGAGCGTGTCGAGATAACGAAACATCTGGGTGTAATGATCGATAGTAAACTCCGTTGGGAGAATCACTGTGATTATATGTTAAAGAAAATAGGGAAAAAAGTGAGTTTTCTGAACAGAATAGGAAATGATATATCGGCGTACACTCGATGTACTGTGTATAAGTCTATCATAGCACCTCACTTTGAGTATTGTGCAACGTTATTAATTGGTATGGGTGACACATTACTGAATAAGCTACAAGTTGCGCAAAATCGAGCTATGAGGGTTATACTTCAATGTGATCGACGTACCAAGGTAGACCTGATGCTGCAAGCACTCCACTTTATGAATATAAAACAGAGATTATTATATAATGTATGCATTTTTATTTTTAAAATAATAAGAGGAATAATGCCTAGACAATTAGGTAGCAAAATAGAAATAGTAGGTGATGTGAGTAACAGACAAACAAGACAGGCTGAGAATGTTGTGGTGCGGTTTCGTAGAACGAGGGGCGGACAAAAGAGTCTATTCTATGAAGGTCTAAATATGTATAACGCCCTACCATTTGATATAAGGCAATGCGAGAGGATCGAACAATTTAAGCGGAAGTTAAAAGTATATATTATACCTCATGTAGAGGAATTATTGTAAGATTATGTGTTGTAAAAAATAGCCGAGAAGGCTAATAAAGATCAATTCATTCATTCATTCATTCTCTCTCTCTCTCTCTCTCTCTCTCTCTCTCTCTCTCTCTCTCTCTCTCTCCTCCCCAGTTCTTCGCAGTTCATCCACCCCGCCTTTGTACACACGCAGCTCGGTAACGAACCGGTTAGCATTTCTATAGGAAATCGAGAGCGACGGGGGTGTGTAGCGCGCGTCTATTCGTTGTTCTCGTGTTACGGACGAACTCGTCAATAACACGGGCTATGGTTGCGGATCGTAACGCTGCAGCGAGCGAGATACCCATGGTTTGTTGGCAAGAGCAGCGGGTATTTTCTTCCTTGGGCGGTGTGGGAAAATTGGCGCCGCAGGAAAATTGTAGCGTCATTACTTCTAGCAACATCTTCCTTCGCGATATACCTATTGTTGTCTATAAGCGAGCGCGCTTGCTTATATCGAATTGGTGTTTTCAACTTTTTTTCTTTGAATCTTTAATCACACGCTTCCCGCAAAACTCGAGAAACTGCTTAACAGCATCGTAAAATTCACAATCCTAATTCAATCAAACATTATTATAATCAATTTGCAAATGTTAGATTACTTGTTTACATACATATAAATATTTTAACTTATATACATTTTTCATTCCTTTGTTAAAATTGTTTTAATTTTAAAGTATTTTAAAGGCAAACAATTTTAATTCTCCTATTAACACTATTATTTCATCAAACTCTTAAATTATATTATTAAAGAACGTTAATTTGGATGTTTCATTATAATTTTAGTGTCTTTTTTCATACTTAAAAAAAAAGGCAACAATGCGATCTATTTTCGTGCCGTAAATAGCAAAAGATCTACATTAATATCACAACTTACACGCGTCGCGAATAAATGAGTAAGCTTCGATACTGCAAATTCTGAAACGTAGGTACACATATCGCGAGACACCTTAGTTGATCGGGGCGATCGAATTGGAGAGACTTTTACACCGAAAGCACGTCGCGGAATTGCCGGGGGAACGTGTCCTCGTTCTCGCAATCCCATTGATACGCGTAATGTGCTGAATGTGAGATATTCCGCAATCCATAAAAGATACGAATTTTGTAGGAGCTCGCCGCAATTCCACGTATGGCAATAAAAGCAATACACTTGCTACATGGCTACCAACCCGTTATACGTCGAATGCCGTTGAACATCATTTAATTGAGAATATAGAGATCATTATTTTCTTTATAGATCTCATTGATCTTCATTCATTTTTCTTTAACCCGTGACCGATGCGCTTTACTCTTTCGGAGGCCGCAAGTGATATCGCGATGGTCATTGACTTTGTAAAAAGATGCTTGTAATGGCAACACGATCATTCGCTATATGTACAATAGAATACAGATGGCGAATATTACGCTATATTTTAAACAATGATACAAACGCGCTTGTGCTCTTTCGAGAAATCGAGTATTCGAAATATTATTATAGGGTAACTAGGGGGGGGGGGAGAATATGCCAGTGTGGGGAATATGCCACTCGTTATGTTTAACAAAGCTATATACGGCTAGGAGCGTTGTTGTAAATGCTGTGAAATTGTTCAAAATATTATATCTGACGTTTTGCCCAAGTTTTACTTACTTCCTGTCAGTATTATAATTTTTTTGGGGTAAGTACAGTATGACAAGTATGACAACGTGCTTTTTAGAATTTTCTTAGTGTTTTATTGAAATTGTAATAAAAATATTCTTTTACATGTTTTTAGACAAGAATGTCCTTCTAAAGTTAAATTACTATACATGTTTGTATATGTGGCATATTACCCCCTCCCCCACATAGAGGTATATAATATGCCACTTTTGCAACACTTTTGTATTTCTTTCTTTTTAATAGTAAAGAATCAAAATATTTCATTAAAACCATATATAAATAACAGATAAAAGAAGGAAAAAGAAGACCAGCATGCAAAGATACCTCAAAAAGAAAGAGAAATAGGAAAAAAAAATCATATTTTTCTTAAGTATGGCATATTCCCCCGAGTTACCCTATAATCATTATATTCAATATGACGTTAATTATGATCCGCAAAAAGTTTAACCAAGTTGAAAACTGATTTACTAATAAATAATTTTTCTTTCCCCTAAAAATCTAATTTCCAATCCAACATTTCAGCTATAAATCATATAACATCCTGAGACACGAGCTAAGCAAATTTTGAACATTCTCGTTAAAACTCCTAATTGTTTCGTCAAAAATTCATTTTCTTGTTTTAACGCGCCACTTTTGCGCTCTATCATATCATTGACAAAAAGAAGAATCAACCTCGGAGCCAACTAAATTCTATTTTGGTCCGGAAACAATTCACGTATATAATCTTGGCTATCCGCGTACAAGATCTTTTCGACAAAAGGACAGAAAGCACGTCCAGCCCGTCAGATCTCCGTATCCATCAAGACGAAATAAAGAAGATTGTTGCTAAAATGGGTTAGCGTATGACTAAAAGCACGCTGGAACAAAATTTACGAACGACATATCGCTTAAATCACTATACAAAGTCGGGTTTTACGGATGAAATGTTTCATCCTACAAATTTGCGAGCCCGGTGCATGTAAACGTACGAAAAATAATACTTGTGATGAAGCCAACTACTCACAAATCTGCATGAACTCAAATAATATTTTAAAAATCAAGAAGTCGAAAATATTTTCAATAAAATTGAGTCGAAATTATCAGCATTAAAAGCAATGAGAGTTATAAACTTGTGATAAAAAGCACGTACTAAATCTTGTCAAAATTCGAAAAATGACAAATCTCCGTCTTATAATTTTCTACGAATTATTTCTAGTGATATAAGCAGAATGTAAATTTATCCCTTGAATTCCTAGCAAATGAAGCGTTTAAATATTAAATGTTCTCCTCCGGCATTGAAGGGTTAACAAATGCGATGCTGCATAATTTAGTCTGCAATTGTGTAATAATCTAAAGTGTAATTTATGCGCGTTAATGCTCGCGGTGTAGCGAA
Organism: Temnothorax curvispinosus; assembly: GCF_003070985.1. Classification (NCBI taxonomy): domain Eukaryota; kingdom Metazoa; phylum Arthropoda; class Insecta; order Hymenoptera; family Formicidae; genus Temnothorax; species Temnothorax curvispinosus. Next base: position 283,635 of record NW_020226102.1, read on the forward strand.
ATTGTCCCGGAATTGTAATAAAATAAGAAGTGAACGCAACTGAAAGATTTAGTGCAACACTGATTGCTATATTTTTTTAAATTTGAGAGAATTAAACTGTAAACCTTTTTCTTAAGATTAATTTTTGTCTCACTGCATTACATTTATAAATTTTAAGTTAAAAATAAAGATAGATTTAATTTATTGATAATGCGCGCGCGTGTTATATACTCGCAACATAAAAAGAACTTGACGCCAAAAACTTATTGTTAAGTTTCAAATATATGTCTATAGTTATTGAAAGGATTATATACGCGAAGGATGTACACCCTTCGCGATAAATTCACGTAACTTTTCGAAAGGATTCCATAATAGCATTCATGTGACATTTGGCTGTAATACAAGAAGTATACAATATATTATCTATGATGACGACGCATTTATTTTCCAGGGTCTTTCAACTCTATGCGATAATAGATCCAGCAAGTAAATTTTTCTACCAGTGTATTTGTTCACTGTACATTTTGCTTCAATTTTTGTAACAAAAACTGTCACGTGCCAAAAAGTCAGTTTATTTAGCAATTTTTCTGTGACAATTATTCTCTTTTAAAAAAAATACACAATTTACAAAAATATATATAATAAAAAGTAATACAGTTTCCATAGAAATACTCTTGCAACATTTTTGCTTCAAACTTAATATCTCCATAAAAATGGATTATTATATTAGTTTATAGCAAAACAGTTTTTGAAGTTATAAGAAAACATATAAAGTTACTAGAATTTGCTGAAGATTCGAAAGTAGAATAGGTATATAAATTTTTGTCAATAAAAAGCTCTCGACAATATTCTTATCGTTATATTTCCATAATCCGATGAGAAGCGGGTCATTCGAATCGATCCGAGATTGATAGTTCGATGCTGCTCGTCGATTCAGCTCACACGAATATTTCACGAAAGCTCCCGGAATTCCACCGCGGAGGGAAAAGATCGCGTTCGAGTGGAAGGAGAGGAAATAATGTTGAAAATTCATCGATCCACTTATATTCTGGGATTCGGTAATACCTCCTCGCATTTTTGACGCGTTCGCCACTCGCTATGGAAATATTTCTCCCTGCAGGTTATCTCATCTACGAACTAGCAGTAGCGGATGCAGAAAGATTTTGGCGGGGACACCCACAAATCTCGTTTCTACTCTATTCGACACATGTTCTAAATTCACTTGCGTGCGTATAAAAATGCATTTATATTAGCTTTATCATTTATTTTATAAACGTTTTTAAATTCAAAACTTAAGTATTGTTATTTTTATATATAAATTTAATTTAAAAATTTGAAAATTTGAAATTAAATTTTTATCAATAGAAGTTTACCGACTCTATTTTCAAGGTTATAATACCAAGAAGTGTTTCTCTACAAATGTGATTTATTTTTAAAGACAATAAAAACTATACAATTAAAGATAAAAATAAGAAATGAAAACTAAACAATAGATATATTTATGAAAATAATCATAAAAAATATCATGCTTGAATAGAATTGGAGAGGAATTTATTTACATTCTAAAAAAGAAAATGACCTATTCGTTTATTTAAAAAGTTAGAATACGTAAGAGAGTAAAACGTAATATTTTACTTCCATGATGTTTTAGCGTAAATCATTGTCCGCACACTTTTTTTACCTTTTCTGTCTCTGCGCGCAAACTGTAGTAAGATCTGATAGAAGGGCCACAAACTCAAAGAGACAAGAATAGAATTTATATCACGATAATGTGTCTTTGTTCGTCTTAGAGATAATTACGCGCCAGTGAACAAACGAAAGAAAAAGGCGGGAGGTATACGTGCCCTGCCGTTTTCTCATTCCTACATCCATCACTGAAAACGACCGCGAGTCCAATCCGTCCGTTTCGTCCCTTCCCATCGAAGCACCCCTTGCGACTCTTCTCGCGGCTCCATCCTTTCCCCGCCAACGCCCCGCCGCAAGTGAGAATTGAATTGGCAGCGACTCAAAGTGTAGCAGGAGCAGAAGGGGTTGACGAAGAGGGTTGAATCGACACAGTATACGCAGTATAGATCGCCATGTCCGTTCTTAAATATTAGTTGCACAATGCACATGTTTCTTCAAAAATAATTTATTTATAATATCGATAATTAATATAATCTCGCTTACTTCTTATGAAAGAATATAAAATTAACGATGTAATAAAAGCAATCAAATGTATGCACTGTGTAAAATGCGTGTGTGAAGTTAGCACTCCAACATTAAAATTTAAAACTACGGAATTAACGTTGGGGATGTTAAATGCGGATATTGAAAAATGTTTTCTAACAAAATATTTTTCTTCCACTTTTTCAATAACGCAATATTATTTTAATTATCTTCTTTAAAATATCCAATTTTTAAATCTGTAAAAGATCAAATTTACTCGAATTTCGTAAAAAAAAGCTCTCTAAATCTGAATCAGTGAATAGTCACTGATTCACAGTACTATTCACTGATTCAGATTTAGAGAGAGAGATTATCATGTCGTTTCATTTTTGCTATCTCTCACGTACGACAGTTATTCAGATTACGTTCCATCTATATTGTATCTACAGCGATACCTAATCCCAAAACCGTAGAAATAAGCTGAGAAAAAACGAAAATGTTTTGCTACAAATTTAGTTATTATATAGATATAGTGTACATTCGATGGAAGATGTTAAAAAAAAAAGAGAAAGAGAGTCCAAATAATTGAGCACACAATAGGAGACGGGATACTCGATATACGGGATACTCTCTTAGAGATATAACATTCGCGTTATTGATTGGGGATTATATTCTGTAGTTTGCTATCGGATAGGCAAACAATTCTGAAACAATAAACTGTACTTGTGAACCGATTAGTGACGCATATTTGGACAATCTTCTGAGTGAAGGTAAGCTATTTCCGTCATTATTTCATTTCGCCTGGATTCATGATTATCACCATAATGCACGCTACCGGATATTATATAATGCAATGGATGTATAATACAGGGTGATAGTTAAGTACTTTACAAGATTTTAAGAAGTTTCCTTACACAAAAAGACAAAAACTTCAAATGATCATATGTCCGAAACGGCTTAGTTTCAAAAATACAAGGTGTCAAAGTTAAAAAAAAAATTTCGTTATTTCCAAAAATTTCGAAAAGCACTCGGATTATTTCGATGAAACTTTGTTGTTTGGTTTGTATGTTTGAGGGACATGAAAATAACCCGAGTGGTTTTCGAAATTTTAGAAAATAACGAAATTTTTTCTTTAACTTTGATACTCTGTATTTTTTAAACTAATTGTAAGTTATTTTAGACATATGGTCATATCAAGTTCTCGTCTTGAATTTGTATAAGGAATCGCCTCTTAAAAAAACTTTTAGAGCACTTGACTATTACCCTATAATATATCGATAACAAATGATTATATTTCCTTGGCAGTTATTTATTGCATATGGGAATGGCTTTATTATGTTTTTAATTTAATTTTTTATTTGATGCGTTCATACATAGATAATATTTACATAAATTACCAACCGAAAATTAAAATAAGCATTGACCATATTCGAAAGAAATGTGACTAATGTGATAATTAAATGTTCAATATATTAAATGTTTTCAGATTCGCGCAATAATTTATAAGTTAATTTAAAAAATATATATAATTATATCTTTTAATATTAAGTATAAATAAAATAAAAATAGACATAAAAAACCACTAAGAAATAAATAAATAAATGCGCAAAAACGCTTATTTTTATTCATTCGGCTTTCTTATTGCGGTAAAACTTTTTCAGAGACAAAATTTATTTCGAATAAATATTCTTCCATGGACTATTATTTTAATCCTATTAATTCTATTATTAATCGTAAGATTTTTTAAACGCGTATACGTTAATTTATTTGTGATCTCCAACAAAATAAAATAAACTATAAACCGATTAATTGGCAATTCAGGGTCGTTAACATTTCCGTCATTATCGAAACATTAATTATTGCGGTGTCGAAGTGGTCAGTAGTTGAGCGATAATTTGACGCGGCGGCTGAATTTCACCTGTCCACGGATAAATTAGCAACAAAAACATCTTGCCGTGAACATTTGCTGTAACGTCATGCGTCGATTTACAATCGACTAATTGATCGACGCGCTCAAAAAAACGTAGCATTAAATCAACGAGGAAACAGGAAATGAGGCATCGATTGTTATACACACATATAAGGCACGTGTATATGTGCTGCTAATGTTACGCAATTATTACGAGCGTAATTGCAAAGGATCAATCGCGTACGGACGAGAATTTACCGACCGACCGATATCTGACTAATAGCGTACGTATGTAAAATAATGCAAGGAAAGTCGTATGTTATTTTAAAATAAATGTTACTTCTATCCGGTAAAAATTCTGCTTATATAATTCCGTCTTTAACTAATAAATTTCCTTAAAACATTCCTGTCGTGGTCAATAAATGTTTAAAATAAATTCTGCTTTCTTTCTTTAAAAAAATCGCTCCGTAATTATATGAATTCTAGAGTAATTAATGAATAAATTAACTCACCACCTCGCTTCTCCTTGACATAATTGACTTGACATCAACACTTACCTGCAATGAAAAGAAACATACAACATTAATAAAAGACATTAATAAAATTTTACTTTATTTATATTATATATCTCATTCGTATTATTTTTAATTCCACATTTATCGTAACAGACGCTCGACGTCGACGCTATAAATCTGAAAACAATAAATCCAAAAGCGCAACAAATACTATGTGGAGCTCAAGTGTAAAACGGTACTCGGATTTTCGAAGAAAAATAAATGGCAGGCATTGTCTCAAGAAGAAAATCCCCTCAAGAGAAACGTTATCCACTATTGCGAAAATAAAGCTCGCGCGATCGTTGCCAAACCGGTAGTTGAATTTCACGGATACGACAAAGGCGACGAATCCGCATTCTTGACCGAATTCACAAACCGTCCAAGATACTTTGGGCGTGCAAAAAAAAGTAAAGTTTACATAAAATTAATATACAATCTAATTTTGAGCATTGTTTGTTATCACGTCCGTGCGTGCAATAACTATATCTAGTAATTGAAATTTTAATTATATATTGACAGTTCTTGTTGTCATTAATTTAATAGGAACCGGAAGGGCCCTGGTAAAATCGTGGAAGCCAAGCAACAACTAAAACTTTAACACGCAGCTAATTGCGAAAGACTGGACTTCTAAAATCACGAACACATCTTCTACGTGCACTGTGTGCGCGTCTCATCTCGTTTCATTTGCTATTCATAAGAGTTCTACGCCCAAAGCTCTCACAAATACAAATACCGAGCATGGTACTAAGCCTTGCTCTCTATTTATTCTGGATTGTCCTCAAGCTATCTATGTGACACCTCAGCATCTTCCATTATCTTCGTTTTTTTTTTTTCATTCATTCTTTCAAAGGATTATATGCATGCTGCATATAATCTTTAATTTAACAACTGCAATTTTCGCACTCCAAATTATTATTATTAAATCTTTATAATGTTAAGAATATTACATTGATACTTAACTGTAAGTAAATGCAGAATCAGCAGAATACAATTACTTAGAAATAGAAAATCTTATAGATGCATATTTGAAATAAAAAATAGCAATTGACTTCAATGATGTCTTACAGAATAGATTTCTTTGCTATTTCCTTGAAACATGCCATCAGAATTTATTGCCTGAGGAATATACGCATAATATAGTAAACTATCAAAATAAAAATGTAAAATAAAAATTGGAAAAAAACATGCATATAAATTCAAAAAGTGAAAAGTTCTTGATAAAAATATGCATGTTAAATATCTAATGATATATATGTATATATACAATATAACCACATATACATATCTATATAGTAACATATTCTATATCTTCCTAATTTAAAGTCGATTTTTTCTTTATATGTAAAACTTTAATAATATCTATCTATATATATAAAATAGAATGTCTGTATGTATGTATGTATGTATGCATGTTCTTTATACACTCTTAAACTATTCGACCGAATTTTTACCAAAAGTATATATAAAATAGAGGTAGAATTTTCTGGGGAGTGTTATAGAGTGTATAGTTTTCTGTTACCGATCTTTTTGGGAATCGGTCTCCGAAATTTTTCCAATTTTTCGGGAAATAATTGACCGAATTTTAAAGAATTGTATATGAATCAGGGGTAGAATTTCCCGGGGAGTGTCATAAGTATATAATTTTTCGTTATCGCTTTTTTGGAAACCGGTATCAGAAATTTTTCCAATTTTTTGGGAAATAATTGACCAATAAAAGTATAAAATAAGGGTAGAATTTTTTGGGGAGTGTTATAGAATGTATAGTTTTTCGTTACCGATTTTTTTGGGAACCGGTATCCAAAATTTTTTCAATTTTTCGGTAAATAATTGACCAAATGTTTTGTAGGAAATGTTTTGATTCTGACGTAATTCCTGACATAAACATAAAAAGTGTGTCGGGTGGCTGATTTAAAAGCGGTAACTTAACTTTTCCGTTTGAACAACACATTCCAGATGCTTGAGTTTTAAACTTTTATTATGGGATTGATAGTTATGGGGTTGGGGGCCGGGGGAGGCTTTTAGTCGGTGAATAAGTCCGACATAACCCTGGGTACCGGCCTTAGGGTATGCGTAAACATTTTCCTTTTCCAACAAAAAAAAAAGCAGGATCTTAAAATTTGCAAAAGTTCCGTAGAAGAATTAACTAACCAATAGAACAAAATGGAAATAATAAATATCCACAATTAGTAGAAATCATTTTAGTAAAAACTATTAATTATTTAATTGATTTTTGCTTGATAAGCTATTGTCTGATAAAGGAATTTTTTTTCGATTAAGGATATTGAAATACAAATAAAGTCGTTTGAAGAAAAACGACTCCCGGGCGAAGCCCGGGTAACCAGCTAGTACTTATATAATGTAATGTTTTAAAACGTAATGTAAAATATAAGATATATATATATATATATATATATATATATATATATCTTATATCTTATATATATATATATATATATATATATAGATTGAAAAATTGAATTAAATGATAACTCTTCTCAGGATCTTTGTTGGGAAAAGAATCGACTTCAGATTGTCAAGAAACTTGCCATTAACCGATTTAGATATATAAGACGCAACGGTGGAACAGTCCGTATAAACAAAATTGATTGCACTACAATCTAGACGAGTATTTTGTTCAGGGTGCAATCGAGTTCCTAAACGCTATTTAAGATGAGCAGCGAAGCTTCCAAGCGACTTAATTGACGGCTAATTAGGCGGAACTTTCATGGGCCATTAAACGGCGCTCACAAGCGACGTGTACCTCCACGTGCGATTCCCATGAACATTTGTAACATATTAGATTGTCCATGTTTTGCGAACACAGTCGCAGAGATGCCGGCAGTTTCCCATAGTGAGAAATATCTACGCTAATGACAAACGGGTTAACATATAGCTATAACTATCCAAACTAATTGACTATCAAATCTACATTGCTACGTATGTTATAGAATCTCTTGGTATTCCATATGGATATATGCAGTTTCAGGTAACCGCAAACTGAGAATTGCCTTCGCGGTGACCACACGGAGTATGAATGTAATCGACAATATGCAATTGCATTGCATATTGATCGTAATTTTGATGTCTACGATTAATATGCAATTATACACATTTAATAATAAGCAACTTTGATATACGTACGTTAAGAGAAAAAAATCAGATAGATGTTTTTTTGCATTTTTAAATATAATTTAAAAATCAATTAAAATTAATTTAATAAAATAAATAAATTTTTTCGTATTAATTTTTAATTAATTACGAATAAGTTGTATACGTATAAATATATTATTTTACATTAAACATATATTTATTCTTTGTATTTTAAAATATATCATATTCAATAACCTGTAATAATTTCAAAAATAAATTATCAATGAAAATCTGATCCAGAGACTATTAAATACATATAAAAAGGTCTATTTGTGTTGCTTACACTTTTTGCACTCACAGTATCTTCGCTTTCTCTCTCCCCATCGTTCAAATATATTTACCTCATTTTAAGTGCAAGAACTTTTAGGAACTTCAAATTCAAGCAACACAAACAAATTTAAAGATTAAGCTGCTATAAAGCAATATATTTCTCTCCAAAATATTATATACGATTATATTTTGTTACACTAATTACCTGTGTAATGGAAAATATATAATATATTACTTTCATTCTCGCTGTTAAATTTTATGTTTCCTCGTAAATCCCATGCGCAAGCCCAACTCTAACAATCAAACCGATATAAAATAAATTATGCAACCAAAAAGCATTAATAAAAGATGGCTCCATATCTTCCCGCAGTGCGTGTTTGTGCTCTTCCCGTTTTTAGCACGATTCTAAGATATCTCTGACGCGATCAGAGTTATCCGAGTCCGACGGGCGACGATCCGAGGTCCGGGTACGCGAGATAGCCCGCTTTTCATCGGGTTTCATAGCCGCGCGCTCACGGGACACCCCTTGCTTGAATACTGGGCTCCTCGGGTCGCGCGCACAACGAGAACGCGTAGATTCCGTTTATTAGAACTTTGTAAAGGCCGCTGCCGTAGCCTCGGCGTCTCATCAACGCGTGACGTGATAAACGAGCGCAGCCACTACGCGGTGAAAGCCCCACTCCCTCCTCCCCAACATCGTCGTCGCTCGGGGCTTCTCGCATCACGAGCGAAAAGCGGAGATCCCGTGAAACTTCAGGAACATAAAGCACACCAGGAACAGTACAATTTCCGCCCGTGCTTCTCGGCCGCGCGCTTTTCAGGAGGAAACGCCACCGACGCGACGATGGTCACGACGAAGAAACTCGGCAAAAAGCGGATGAAAAAGGCGCCAGAACGCTTCCGTTTGATGTTACGATAATCATAACTGTAATGCGTATCGTATTCCTGAACTAAGAAGCGTGCAAATATAAACGCGTAAACATAATGTATATTTACAAAAGTTTTCCTGAATTGCTGAAACATATGAATTGCTTACGTATAATTTTTATGATTTTTTGTTACAAACATTGTACATACTACTAATCTCTGAGTAATCGTATATAAAAACTTCAGTTCAACTCTCTTTCTCTCTTCTCTTGATCTCTTTTTCTCTGTCGGTTTATTTAGTGATTTGTAGAGTTTGTGTTCTTAATTACAATTTTACAAATTAAAATAAAAATTATTTGTTTCAAATATTTTCTTTCGTTTTTCAGATAATTGCTTTCTGTAATATTAAAATAATATCGGGAATATTACTTCATATTATAAAGACCAATGATTTAAATATGCTTTGATAAAAATAATTTTTCCATTTAATATTAAAATATTTGTATATTTTAATTATACTCGCAAAATCAGAAGATATCTAAGAATTATTGAATACTTTCGAACAAATCTGGAACAAATCTTTATTTGACAAAAAAGTTTCCGTAAAAATGTTTCATTGTTTTAAATATTTAAATTAAATTTTTGTAATTTGATCAAAACTTTAACCTTCCATACATCAAAATAACTTGGCAATTAAAATTTAAATAAAATATCTCTCTGAAAATAAAAAAGTTAAAACTGCCAAGCTAATGCAAGAAAATATTATAAAAAGTATCTTTGAATATTAATCGCGACACGATATTTCATGAAAAAGGATAATTTTTGTCATAAAAGTATAAACTTATTTCAAATTATCATGTACAAATTTCTAAAATCATTAAAACAAATTGTTATTCATATTTTAATGAAATCATGCGTTATTGAAAATATTTAACCGGATATAAGAAAATGTCAACTCGAGACAAAATATCGATCAATAAAATAAACTATCGTTTCTCTTTTTCATTTTCAGTATGTCATAAAATAATCCGGCTGTTCTCCTTTTGGCAACCAGCGCAAAATTGTATCATTTGCGATAATTCTATTACGCAATTAATAATTTAACACCAACAGGTGATTTATTAATAGTTTATGTCTCTTTAATTATTAGCTCGTACCTATGTATATATATATCGTACCTATATACATATACTAAAACATTCTAAACAAACAGATAATTTACCGCTCGATAATTGTCCCACAATCGAACAAAAATGGCTCCGTTTAACTAGAAGAGATGTTGCATATAATCAAAGCTGTTAAATTAATACGCCCAATCTCTAATATCACATATTCAAACAGTAAACTCAAAATCTATATTAAGAAGTAAGGTACACGTGTAATACAAATATGGCATGAATAGTTTGCAAAAAACATTTTGCTAATGTAATTACACGTTATTATATATGTACTATAATTATATAGTATATAATTATATATAGTACATAAATATGTACTATAATTCTCTCACGTGGTCTTGGCAAAGATGAGCAGGTTGTTACCTATAATACAAACACAGGTTGTTCGTTCAAGATTATGTAAAATGCAAAGAGAAAATGAACGCTCTGAAGCATTTCGTGCAAAGTGTCTCAAGGGTCGCGTACTTTCTTTTGCCCTGCAGATACCTCAGCAAATTTCGAGTAAATTTTTTCTTAACAAAAATTTCTTTGAACGTCGACCTTCATTGCAGCTCTTCCATTTTTAATATTAATCGCCTAATCTACGTATCAATTGCAATTCTGTTAAAATAATGTTTTACTTAACCTTAGCTCGCTACACTCTAGTCCAGTTCTGGACCGCCTGCTCCGGACTTTTCGGTTTTCTAGTTTTTACATAATAATATAATTTTCTAGTTTCTTTATAATAAGTTCAGCTTAAATTCAAATCATTTTCTTGATCTGATATTATCATAAACATCTTATTCAAAGTTTGTATTTCCAATTTCTACAATACACAATAACGAAAAATTTTGATTATCTTTCCGAATTTTTAAGTCGTCAAAATATTTTAATTTTTAATTTGAACTGACTGCTTTTAATTCAATAAGTATTAATGCATTGACAGAAACAATGAACGTAATAAGCTATTAAGGACATCGATTAAACTTGAGAAGAAACTAATAATCTCAGCCCTACTTTCTCAAGACTTCAAGAAACTAAAGGTGATTCCATAAATGTTACATCACGGAGAATTTTACAAATCTATGATATCATTAAATCGTAATTTCTATATTATTCCAATTTTATATGCTATTATATTATTAAACCGTATTAAACATAAATAAAATATTACATATTATGTTTTATTTTTTTTTCTTTCTACATGTTATGTTTATAATATAATTTCCTTTTTTCACAAAACATATTATGCAAGCATTTATCATATATAGAGAAATAAAGAGCAATATATGTTAGTTATACATATTTTTTACGATATCCTATAATATCTGCATAGTATTTTTAAAATCTTATCTTTCATACAAAGCCAAAATAATGTCTCCTCTTACATTATGTAAGAAAAAAATAATTTTTTCTTACGACACTTATAGGCGATTACTCGCGGTCAAGAGAGCACAGGTGTGAATGCGTCTTAATATTTCCGACGACGCAAGCGCAGTTCACGGGTACCGTTCGCGCCTGCGGAGAAAGTGCGGACCTCGAGGTAGGATCGAGGCACAAAGTTCACCGGGTTCATCGTTAACTACGTCCACGGAACGGTGAAACTTCGTAACTTACCGACGCGGCGCAGCGCGGCGGCAAGTTCCACCGGCGAACTTTTCGCGTCCGCGAGAATCACCTTGTGTATATCCGTCCTGCTTCAGAGCCCTTTGAGCACGCGCAGGCACGAGAGAGCATCGGTTTGTTCAACGTACGCTGCTACTCGCCGAATGCGTTCGCCATTTCGTCGTAGCTGAATTTTCACTGTTTGCATAGCCACGTCCGTTACTTTGGTCGCGCGAAGTTAAGTAACGAATCAAACTTCTTCCTTTTATTTTTGCGAGACACGTCGCGCGCCGCCTCAAAGAAAGAAGAACATACTGCGCTACAGACGCTTGCGATTCCGTCCGCGTCATTTTTTTGTTCTCTTTATTTCTGTAGTATATACGTTTCTACAAGAATGGAACAAAGGCGATAACTATATATTTACCGAAAACATTTATAGAACTGCAGTTACGTAAAATATCTCGCTTGATATACATAAATTTTGGTTAAATGCTAATTATAACGAAATATTAGGTCTATCGAATAAAGTGTTGTATTTAAAAAATTCTATCGCCAATTAAAAATTTATTAATTTTGAAATGGAGCATATTAAGCAATAAAATTTCAATAATATTTTTGGCAAACATATAGAAATATGCAATATTTTCACCAATAAAAATACTATTAGTTGTATTTTGTATTATGGAGAAATAATAATTTTGGTTCTGTAACAATCTGCCTTCCCAAACCGACGATATTGTACATCGTTGTACATATATGTATACCGGCCATGTATCAAACGCAACCCCGAAAACGAATCGGTAAATTTACATTTCCCTCACTGAAATTGCATCTTTATTTTCAATCACGGGCAAAATCGGGACAACTGCCAACAGACCGCCATAACTTGCGATTTCGAGTGTTATATCGAATCGCGCATTGCACCCATTATTCACGTTTCCATAGCGCTCCCCTAAGCGCACACAAAATTGAACCCTTTTCGCCCGACGAGTCATCATTGTGCGCGCATAAACAGTAATACCCTTTGCAATATTAGTTCATGCGCTTTCATTTAACGTGTCAGGGTATGTGAAATGCATTTTTATTTACGTCCAACCATGGGATCAATATCGGTAGCTCTCTGTCCGCAATAATGGACGTCATACGTAACAAGGTAACGAAACGATAAATATGTTGTAGTTATTTTGATTCTAACAAAGAATAATGTGCCAAAACCAGATTTATACTCAGGATTATGCTGTTAATATGTGTATAAAATAAGTAAAAAAAAATTGTCTCTAAAAAACTAGTGACTTTTATATCATTTTATCTATAGTCACAAGTTACTTATAATATTTTTATATTTATTTATATAATATATTACATAATATATGTGACACGAATATATGTAACGTTTATTTATCATTAAAAAGTACCTTATCATTTTTCGTCAAAAACTAAATCATAGTAATTATTTTATGCATATTTACGGATTGTAATTAGAATATCGTAATTAGAATATTACTTTGCAAAAAAAATAATTTATTTCTGTCTTTTATTTCGTATCCATTTCCAAACCTGCCATTTGTGAGCTTAGATCATTTTTATTGCACTTTTCAAAGAGCGAAATTATTCCGGAACGCTTGCCAAAGTGTATCCATATTTCGAGAACAGCCCCCATAATAAAATAATCCTGTCGCTCAGCACTCTCATCGTCGGATTTATCCCCCAAAATTAGTGCGGTTAAAACGCGTGGTGCCGCCGTAACGATTACAGGAGCAATTACGCGAATCTCGCTATGCAATTGGTTCCACTCATTTCCAGGGATGACGGTACCCGGTGTGAGTTTGCCGTACATACGTAACGGAAGATAAATACGGCACTATAACTTCGCCGCATACAAGCCAATTTGGCAACGAAATGTCATTAGGGAGCGACGTATGTAACGGCGTTAATTGTAATGCCCGTGCGAAAGCGGATGGTAATTCGTTATCTCGTATGTAAGCAAACGTAAGACATCGATCGTCACGATCCGTGTATCCGCACACATAGAAGATCAATATATCAAAAGTCAAAAGTCGAATTTAATCATCTACTATAGCTCTCTCTCTCTCTTTCTCTCTCTCTCTCTCTCTCTCTCTCTCTCTC
>NW_020226102.1:297500-300899 GCF_003070985.1 Temnothorax curvispinosus
TCCCTCTCCCTCTCCCTCTCCCTCTCCCTCTCCCCTCCCCCTCTCTCTGACGCGGATGTATATTAATATCCTTTTGAGTCAAGCTATAAATGCTCCATTTAAACAGATAAATACCAGTATTTTTACATCAGCGAATGGTAATTAATTAATATTAATATTGTGCGTTGGTTTAATAAAAAATAAAACTGAACAAAAATACCCATTATATGTGTATCATATATCTACAATGTGTTATAATTTAAATTAAATTTATGTAACTTATTTTGATAAGGTAAATATATAAATTCTGAACGAAAATTTAGATTTCTTTTTATATATATATTTTCCTAACAAATGATGCAATAAAATTTATTCTCTAATTTAACTATATTTCTCATGCTTCACCTATATTTCTTCGCGCGTTCCATGCATATACACGTACATATTTTTTGCATAATTTCCAACCGTTAAATACATGAGGCATAAATGAAAGATTAATCTTTTATATCTTAATAAAAATAATTGCATGCGAAAAAAATTTTGCATGTGTCTCTACTACAGTTTAAATACATTATTACAAAAATTACTACGTCAATTGATAAGATTAGCGTATACTGGATTCATTTTTCATCCGTCCGACGTACGTGTATTAATATTAATGCGTCACTCGTAAGCAATTTAAATCGTGTCGATGATTCTCCGGGGATTGCTAATAATAAAATCAGGATCGTAACAGTGCATCGCAATATCGTACTCATTTATCTCTCTTTCTTTCAGCACGACTTAAATAGGATGAAATTAAGATAAGACGTCATCTATGCTGACACGAGTCCATTAATATCTAATCTGGAAACTAACGATATTTATAAACATGCCTCATTACTAATGCATAATTACAAAAATGTTTTGTTACAAATATAAAGAAACTAGTTGAAACATATTGCAGCGAAACTTCCGAAAACGTCCATGCTCAGATTTAGGAAACTTTGTGAATAGGTTCCTTTTAGATTAAAAACACATTTAAAAAGATTTTTTGCGACTCCAAAGTTTAGCAATTTTTTTAACATTTTAACTTGCTGCGTGCATACATTTTCCACGCGAAACAAACCAAACAGCTCTCAAGTAATATAAACAATCATAAAGTCATACCCGTCAAAGTCATAACATAAACATCATTGGCGAAACTTCAGAAAATCAGAAACGTTATAAACTACGATGCATAGTTTTCGAGATATCAATTTATATAATCTATCACATAATATAATAATATACACAGAATTAGCAGTGAGAAAGAGAAAGAGAGAGAGAAAGAGGAACAGTACACACATAAGCGAGGGAAGGGCTACCGCACCTCCCCCGAAAGCAGAGGGGAGGTGGGGGTAAACCTCGGTTCGCGTGAAAAGTGTATATGCGTGAACTTTTCATGCATGCGTGGAAAGTTAATATAAATTTTTAAATAATACTTCAATTGTGTGTGTGTATAAACAGTACACACGTAAGCGAGAGAGGGGCTACCGCACACCCTCAGAAAATAATTCTGGATACAATATGGCTGGATTCGGGGAGCGCGCTATTAGCGCTATTTGCTTGTTCTATCCTTGTTTTACACCTGATGAGCGATAAAGACAGAATGATGCAATAGCGCTAATAGCGCGCTCCTCGAATGCAGCCTAAATACTATTAGGATCGAAATAGGGCCAATCATATTTTAATTTTAAATAAAGGAATTCTTAAATCTAGACTTCTAGAAAGAAGAATATTTTAATCTTAAATAGAGGAATTCTTAAATCTAGAATAAAATAATCTTGATGCTATCCTTCTAATTTTCTCAGAATTATTCTAGAATTCCTTTATTTAAGATTAAAATATTCTTCTTTCAATACTAAATATGATTGGCCTTATTTCGATCCTATAATAGTATTGTATCTAGGATTTTTTTTTGAGAACCTCCCCCCGAAAGCAGGAGGAGGTGGGGGTGAACCTCGGTTCGCGTGAAAAGTGTATGCGTGAAGGCAGTAGGTTCCGCCTCCCTGCGGGGGGCTCCACTATTATTAAACTAGATACATAGTGTGCCTCCAAAGTACATGCGTGAGCTTTCCACGCATGGAAAGTCTTAAACTTATGTAGCACCTCGTTTCGCGTGGAAAATGTATACGCCAGAAGCAGCAAATAATATATTTGTAATTTGTGTATGACTTTTATGGTTGTTTACATTACTTGAGAGCTGTTTTGGTTTGTTTTGCGTGGAAAATGTATGCGCGGAGGCAGCAAGTTAAAAATGTTAAAAAAGTTGCTAAACTTTGGAGTCGCAAAAAAATCCTTTTGGTATATGTGTTTTTTATCTAAAAGGAACCTATATATTCACAAAGTTTCACCTAAATCTGAGCATGGACGTTTTCGGAAATACAGCCAACCTAATTATCCAAAAACAAAATATATGTATATACTTTAAACAATTCTAATGTAATATAACACGCAGTGACGTTTTTGTTAAAAAAAAAATATATATATATATATTTTTTTTTAAATCCAATTTCAGGAATTAATTAAAAGAATCGATAATAAAAATGAGTTGCATATATCTGTAACTTCTGTCTCTCAGTAATTCACACGAAATTATAACAATCCGGTATGTGAACAGCAATTTAGACTGCAATTTGAGCCAAGCGCATTCGCGTGATCTGCCATATTACGGCATCCTCCGAACGCACAATTATATCCCGTACTTAATCTTAATTAATCGCGGGTATTAGGGTGTAGTGTGAGGTTAGATCTCGGTGCTGTTATGCAGTTCATCAATGAAATGTGCCATTCCGAACCGTTTGTTCGCGGAACGGAATGGCCGCGGAACTTCGGGTCTGCATCCGGTCCTTTCCACGGTGACTCCGGAGCACTTTGCTAAATTAGAATAAACCGATGCCATCGACGTCTTTATTCGCAGTCACCTAAAACTGTCGACCCTCCTTCGCGCCAAGATATATCTTTATGACCGCGGCGTTAGAGACTTATTCTATAGTAAATGGCATTGGTTGAACTTTGATCGTAATATATGGTGAATGCTGCATCGCATTGATATATCGTCGAACGACTTATTTATACGTGATTCAGACGAGAATAAATGTCGCATAAAACGATTGAATAATACAGATCAGAAATGCTACTATCATTAATATCCTAAATCCTAAGTATTATTTAAGAAAAACGAGATATTCTCGTAATTTGATTTTAATTATTCGCACATAATTCGCGATATAATTACTTTACCTAAATTAATATTATCGAATCCGTGTATGCCCAAAAATCTGTTAATTTCTACAGGGAGGAGAAAAGACGAAAAGAGAGAGAAGAGACAGAGCGAGAGAAATTCACCGCAATGCAACATCACAATTATCAAATCAAAATGATATGTATAATGATTAA
>NW_020226103.1:0-3253 GCF_003070985.1 Temnothorax curvispinosus
AGTAGACGCAGGCAACGGACAAAGCACGAGTCGCTGGAACGAGCCGAAGGAAGAAGAAAACAAAGGCTCTTGGATAGCCAAGGTCGAGAGAAATACAGCTAATGCGTATAATAGTAAGGTAAACGATAGACATTGTAACGATATCGAGTGGATATTAGACAGCGGTAGTACGGATCATATCGTAAACAATGACAGTTACTTTGAGAATTTCGAAATTTTGAAAAGTCCAATAAACGTATATTTAGGAGATAATAAAACCGTAAAGGCGACCAAGATAGGAAATATTGTAAGTTACTTTGATGCTTTTGGTAAACAGACCGAAATAAACATGAAAGGCGTATTGTACGTTAAGAATATGAATTTGAATTTGATAAGTTTTAGTAAACTAACGGATAATAATAAGATAGTCTCGGAAAAGAATTTGGCAAAAATATTTGATAAAAATGGAAATATGATGGCGGTGGCAGAAAAGAGGAATGGGTTGTATCATATGAAAAGTAGAGTTAGATGAAAAGTAGAGTAAGTGATTCTACAGTTAATTATATAAATAAGAAAGGTAGCAACGTGAGTTCGAAAGAGAAATGGCACAGGTTGTTAGGGCATGTAAATTTTAAATACTTAAATGTGTTATGTAAAAAACAGCTGTTAAATGGTATACCGAATGAACTGGAAGGCGAATTCTTGAAATGTAAAACATGTATAGAAAATAAAATGCACAATGTACCGTTTAAAGATAACAGATATAGAGCGAAAGAAATATTAGAGATAGTTCACACTGATGTTTGTGGACCGTTTCGAACAACGGGATTTAGAGGTGAAAAGGGTTTTATAGCATTTATCGATGATTATAGCAAAATTGCGAGAGCATACACCATAAAATCTAAAACTGAAGTTAGTGAGTGCATTAAAGATTACATTAACAAATGTGAAAATTTAACCGGAAAAAGAGTAAAATATTTAAGATGTGATAACGGAAAAGAATTTTTAAATAAGGAAGTTTTTGGATTTGCAAAGAGTAAAGGGATCGTAATTTCGCCGTGTCCCGCATATGTACATGAATTAAATGGAGTTGCGGAAAGATTTAATAGATCGATAATGGACATGTCGCGTTGCTTATTAGATGAAGCACAAGTAGATAAAAAATATTGGCCGGAAATAGTTCATGCGGCAACTTATTTAAAAAATCGCACGTTAACTAATACAATTGAGAAGAAAACACCATATGAAATATTTTTTGGAAAAAGACCGGATGTATCACATTTAAAATTATATGGGAGTAAAGTGTTTGTTAGGAAGCCGGAACAAAAAAGAACGTCAAAATGGGATAAAAAGGCGGAAGAAGGAATTTTACTCGGGTATAGTGAAAATGGTTATCGAGTATTAATAAATAATAAAGTGTTCGTAGCTAGACACGTTGAGGTTATAGAAGAAGCGGAAAAATGTATCGGATTAGATAGTAAAGAGTCAGATGTAGG
This sequence comes from Temnothorax curvispinosus, assembly GCF_003070985.1. Taxonomy (NCBI): domain Eukaryota; kingdom Metazoa; phylum Arthropoda; class Insecta; order Hymenoptera; family Formicidae; genus Temnothorax; species Temnothorax curvispinosus. The sequence goes on from NW_020226103.1 coordinate 1,476, forward strand.
TACTAGTTCGGAAAATGAGAGAAAGTCTGAAGAATCTTTAGATGAAACGTTTGAAAGTCCAATAAATGATAAATTAAAAATTAAAGAAAATAAAGATCAACTTAAAATTCCGAGAAGATCAGAAAGAATTAGAAGCTGTCTTGATCGTTATGACGAGTATAAAGTGAAAAATAGAAATAGTGTCGCAAATTATTGTAGAACAGATACTCCTGTTACATTTGAGGAGGCGATTCAATCCAACGACAGCAAAAAATGGATAGAAGCAATGGATAAAGAAATGAACTGTATAAAATTGAATAAAACGTGGGTATTAGTTGAAAATAAAGGAAAAAGGGCTATAGATGTAAAATGGATATATAATAAGAAATCAAATGGTACATATAAGGCTAGGTTAGTTGTAAGAGGATTTCAACAAACAAATGAAGTAGATGACATATATGCTCCAGTTGCAAAAATGCAAACGTTAAAAATACTTTTGGTATATTGTTGTAAAATGGGTTTAAATATCGAACAAATGGATGTCGAGACAGCCTTTTTAAATGGGAGAGTAACGTCTGAAGTATATATTAATCAACCGAAGGGATATGAAGACGGAACCGGTAGACTGTGTAAATTATTAAAAGCGTTATACGGTTTGAAAGAGAGTCCTAGAGCGTGGTATGAGTGTCTCGATAAATTTCTGTTGAAATTAGGATTTGAGAGAAGTAATATTGATTACTGTTTGTACATTTTAAAATCAGATAAAAATACAGTTTATTTACTTATATATGTTGATGACTTGTTAATTTGTAGTAAAAATGATGTATTGATAGAGGAAGTAAAGAAACTATTGTCGGAAAAATTTAAAATGAAAGAACTAGGAAAAATAAAAGAATATCTAGGGATTTTCGTAGCGTATGATGTGTCCCGTAAAGTAATGAAATTATCTCAACAGGAATATATTAAATCGTTAGCTGTGAAATACGATATAGAACAGTGTAAAGCGTACAAAACACCGATGGAGGTAAACTTAAAACTTGAGAAATCTGATGAGTGTGAAAGAAATATTAAATATAGAAATTTAATAGGTGCTTTGTTGTATATAAGTTCGGCTACGAGGCCAGACATAAGTTTTGCGGTAAATTATTTAAGTAGATTTCAGAATTGTTATAACAATACACATTTTAAATATGCTTTGAAAATATTGAAATATTTGTATTTGACTCGAGATTTAAGTTTACTGTATAATGGAAATAAAGACACAGAGATAGTTGATTGTTATGTAGATGCCGATTGGGCAGGCGATATATTGATAGAAAGTCAACAACTAGATTTGTAATTAGATTATTTGGAAACATTGTATGTTGGAAGTCGAGAAAACAAAAATCTGTAACTAAAGCGTCAACGTTTGCTGAATATGTTGCGTTGTCTGAGGCTGTAACCGAAATAAAATTGATAACTGAATTGTTAAAATTGTTTAATGTAGAGTGTAAAAAAGCTGTTAAAGTATACGAAGACAACTCTGGTGCAATTAATATAGCTAAGTATGAGAATTTCACGAAAAATTTGAAACATATAGAGGTTCATTATCATTATGTGCATGAGAGTGTGAATGAAGGAAAAATAGATATTATAAAAGTTGATTCGAATGACAATGTTGCAGACATATTTACAAAGTCCTTGAATAGGGAAAAACATGAAAAATTTCGGGAAATGTTGAATGTAGTATGACATGAAAATTTTGAATGTTCTGTAAGTACAGCACAAATGTAAGGAGGCGTGTTGAGAATATGTACATT
>NW_020226104.1:0-1847 GCF_003070985.1 Temnothorax curvispinosus
GGTGAAACAACGATGAATGATGAAAATGATAACAAGAGAAGTTTATAGTTCTTAGATACCAAATGCCCTTTTAATACTGGAGGTAAGTTACGCACACACAAATTGTATTTAGAAAACGTTCAAGTTTACTGAAGCTAATTACCTTAGATTATTGTACACGTAGAAAAAAGTGTCATCATTATATAGTATATGCGGTAGAAAAATAATGTTTTCTTATGCGGAAATGCCTTAGTAGAATTAGTGAAAAAGCAATGTGTTATTTTGTTTGCATCTGTGAACATACTAAATTAATTAAATTATATCTTTCATTAATGAGAGGTATGTATATAACCGAAACTTCATAATTAAATAAAAGTCTTTTGGATTGTTTATCTAAACTTAATATCTTACGATTGATAACGTTAGAAAGTGCACAATAAAATTTCACTCTCGATTTCACTGTACCTCTCTAAGAATAATAAGATAATTCTGAAAAAGAACGATTTTGATACGTAAATTTGTTTCTTAGAAGTTTTATATCCTCCAAAGAGAAAAATCAGTAGATATACTTAAACACGACTAATTAAAAGAATAATTAACGCTAGGCTTTGCATTGCAATAAAAAAGTTTTTACAGTAAAGAAATAAAACTCATATATACAAAAGTCAGAATAATTTTGTCACAAGTAATACTATAATTTACCAGCAACATAAAAATTTTAAAGAAGAATAAATTTAATATATATTATATAAATTAGTATCAATATCAATTCGTCGCATAAGAATTTGGTAGACGATTTTACATGCAATTAGTTTCTGCGTTTAATAAACCGAAGTAGAAATTATACGAAACGCATGTAAAACACAACGTAGCTAATGCGGTAAAGTAATTTCATTTCTATTAAAATACTATCGCAATTGCCTGAATACAATGTTATTTCTTGGGGGAAAAAAAACATTACACATATATTACGCAAAATAAAATGTATACGCACATGGCTTACCTATTTGAGCGATTCTTAATCGTCCAACGTTATAATTTCGACATTATCAGCAAGGAGTTTATCCTGTGTCTTCTTGTTCGGAACATTAGCGGCTTTTCCCCTGGATATATCGTACATACATGGACATACAATCAGCGGTGGCCGACGGCCTCAAGGTCTCTGAGACCTTCGGCGGCACTACACTCACAGAAGATGACAGAGGCTAAATTCTAATCAAACTTCGATTAGCTAGCGATCTCATTGAGCAACTAAGATAACTCGGTTAAACTTGGCAACTAAGTTAAAACGGATATAACATTTTTCTATTGTCGTGGAGAAGACTAAAAATTAAGGGAAGAAAGATTATATTGTATTATTATATTATACCGAGTGTCGAAAATATTTTCCAGAGTTAGAAATTTTGCTGCGAGCAATTTTGTCAATCAAATTGATCATCGATCAAATAAATCTTTCGAGTTCGCCGATCAGATAAATCTTCAGTCGAAGTCGTCTCACGTGAGGCTACTCTGGCCACTCAAAGCAATGCGTATACCAACGATAACCCTTTACCTGAAAAAACAAAAATGTGTTTCATATCAATGCAACTTTATCGCGTCAATTAAATAAATAGCCGTCGCCGTGTTCTTCGCCGGCACAGTGCTATCGGCGGTTATACGAAGCAATTGGCTCAATTACCCGTCTCCACGCGAGTTTAATCTATTCGCTTCAACTCGTTTCTCTCGAGGCACTCGTGTTGTTCGTCCGCAACGACTCGTCGCTTCCTCGCCAACAATTTCGACTACAACCGGCTTGAAACGGACATTTCCCGACAATGTCGACGTAAATATCGATGTTGCACAATTTATTTTGGTTTTGATAAGTCCGT
>NW_020226105.1:0-2319 GCF_003070985.1 Temnothorax curvispinosus
AATATATGGATACTTTTATTCTCTAATTATTTTGGAAAGAACTTTTCTTCTCCATTCTCGCTCGAGCAACATCATTACTCTGCATTACACGAATTTATTGCTTGACAGATATCAAGTAGCTTATTTAGAAGCAGTTGAAATTAAAGTCGTGACAAGTTTACACATATTTCAGGGTGCATTCGGGGAGCACGCTATTAGCACAATTATCGTCCACAACTGTTTGAGGAGACGCTTTGTGGCGCTGTGATATACGATGATGACGTCACTGTAAAGGCAGCGTGACGTCATCACTCGCGCTATTTTCGCTATTATTTTCGAGGTGAGGCACGAAATACTATTGGCGCTTAAGGTGATCCTAAAGCCGTGATCCTAGCCGGTTTTTTTCTTAGCACTAATCTTTTAATTGGCTTTATAGAAATGCAAAATTCTTGTCTAGAATTAAAGTACGCATCAAAATCTAGGTCATGGTGGTCGAATTTATATGTGGTGGTCGTCACGTATAACCAAAAATATTAATTTTTTTTCGTTTTCGATATAAATTCGACCACCGTCTCCCCGAATGCACCCTCAATCATTCAAGTAAATGTTTTATAATAGCGTCTCCCCGAATGCACCCTCAATCATTCAAGTAAATGTTTTAAGAAATTGACCAATCACAGTCGAATGTGAGAAGAATAATCGACTGTGATTGGTCAATTTCTTAAAGATTACGGCTTATCAACGGTTACGGCTATTATAAACCAGCCCTAACTTCAAGATAGCAATAGATTTGTTCCCACTATGGCTACGATCAACGTGACGTTACAAATGCTTCGAAGCATTCCTCTTCTCTTTTCTTTCAATGAAGAAAGAAAGAGAAGAAGAACGCTCCAAAGCTTTTACAGGCTGGATTCGGGGAGCGCGCTATTAGCGCTATTTGCTTATTCTATCCTTGTTTTACATCTGATGAGCGATAAAGACAGAATGATGCAATAGCGCTAATAGCGCGCTTCTCGAATGCAGCCGTAGCGTCACGTTGACCGTAGCCTATGGGTGCATTCGGGGAGACGCTATTAACGCTATAAACGCAAACGCTATGAACTTCGTTCGAAGAGCCAATAGCGCGACAGCGATAGCAAGCTCCCCGAACGCAGCTTAAGCGCCAATAGTATTTCGTACCTCACGTCGAAAATAATAGCGAAAATAGCGCGAGTGATGACGTCACGCTGCCTTTACAGTGACGTCATCATCGTATATCACAGCGCCACAAAGCGTCTCCTCGAACTAGACGATAATTGTGCTAATAGCGTGCTCCCCGAATGCACCCTATATCACATATCACATAACCTCAAACACGAACTACGGGCCACGCCCCACGGGCACGTTGAACGTGTAGATCCTCCTAGGAGAAACAAGCAAAGCGATACAGTTCAACCAAGGCTGAAAGTATTTCAAATGGCTAATACTGGTACTTCAACGGGTAAGTTCATCTTATACTATTGTAAATCGTATTACTTGTGTAACATCTTTGCTGAATGTGAACTTTATCTGGGACGTTTAGGCGCGAAATCGACACCTGATCCAGAGAAATGTAGACTCATTCAGCAACAGTTGGTGCTACTTTTGCATGCACGTAAATGTCAACGACGCGAAAGCCAAGCAAACGGCGAGATGAGACAATGTACCTTGCCGGACTGCGAAACTATGAAAAATATTCTAAATTGCATGACGAATTGTCAAGCCGTAAAGAATTGCACCGTGCCTCACTGTAGCATGTCAAGGCAGATCATCAGTCATTGGAAGCATTGTAATCGAAGTGATTGTCCGGTTTGCTTGCTGATAAAACAAGCACAGAACAGGACAATTTCTGCGCAAGGTAATTGTGCAAGAATATATATCTTACATCTTAATATTTCGGCGATGTATATTTATGTTGTATGTGTGTATTATTTTTATTAGCACCCGCAATTCAATTAATTAACATTTAATAAACAACAAGGATGAAATTTATTGCGTTACTCTGTATTGTCTGTTTCTCGTTGGAATGCGCCGTAAAATGCATACACGTCACATAGTTGTACACGGTTCAATTAATTTTTTGAGAAGTAACCGAGTCAGATTCTTTTCTTTCTGAGTTAATCTGTACCTAAATTCTAAGAGCGATTTATCGAATGACGTAGAGGAAATACGGAACCGCAGACATAACACAGCAACAGTAGCAGCAGCAACTCCCGGGTACGACTGGTCATCTAGAAGGCGTCACAGGGAATTTGGGCTCTATTTGCCCGACTGACCAAAATGAAGTCATTCACTAAGTATGAGTAAACTCGGAACGATATC
>NW_020226106.1:0-1631 GCF_003070985.1 Temnothorax curvispinosus
AAAAAAAGAGGCAAAAGAGGTGAGTGAGCATAGAGGGATTACGCTGATGCCGACGGCGTACAAAGTGTACGCGTCGATATTAGCAAATAGGTTGAGGAAAGAGATAGTGGAGAAGGGGATGATTTCAGAAAACCAAGCAGAGTTTAGGAAGAAGAGAGGAGTGGTGGACAACATTTACACACTGAATTATGCGATAAGGAAGCGATTAAAGAGGAAAAAGAAGGTAGTGGCTGCTTTTGTAGATCCAAGGGCGGCATTTGATTCAGTGGACAGGAGGGTTTTGGGAAGATGTCTGGAAAAACCAGGGGTGAGTGAAAGGTTGGGAAAGAGAATCATGGAAATATACGAGTAAACAAGGAGTGTAGTGAGGGTGGAGGAAAGATACAGAAGGAAATTTTGGACTGCGAGAAGGGTAAACGGAAAAATTAACAGAGTCGATCAGGATTTAAACTCGAAACCTTTTGTTTTCTACCTTCGTAGTCTGTTACTGTGTGTTGCTTCACAATTGTTTTACCCCACGTAGCAAAATGTTGGCAGTATGCCGACAGCATGCCAGTAAATTTATCTCATAATTTCGCAGCAAGATCTTTTTGTGCTGTGTTTCTTATTCCATTCTATTTGATTTTTACTACCTTATAATCTGTTTTATCAATAAGTATGCCAGTTTACGTTGCATCTCAATTTTATATTTAAATATAAAACTGCATTATATATATATATATATAAGAAAAATAAAAAAAAATTTAAATAGTTTTAGGACGTTACACAAACATGTAAAATAATCTAATATTATCAATAATATATATTTATTATTATTTAACTGTACAATTAGTAAAAAAGATTTGGGTAAATTTTATTTTTAATAATTGCTTTTGAATGATTCGTTTTTAGCAGATTTTATATATAAAAATCAATAAATGTATAAAGTAAAAGTTTTTACGTCTTTAATTATATAAGTAAATTATGTCCTCATCAGCATTAATAAAGTGCGGTGTTTAGTTTTCGAGAAATAAGAAGGCGTCGCTTTAGAAGACCTATGTCGATATTAGCGACTTACCTCTTCACTTCTAATAAAAATATAAAAAATGTATGGTTGTATATTCGTGAAACAAAATAAACGCGCGCGCGTAGCGCGCGCCTGTGTTGTTCCATTTGTGAAATAAAATAAAAGCGCGCGCATAGCGCGCGCCTGTGTTGTTCTAGTCCTCTTCTAAAAAGGAGATGTGAAGTTTATTGTTGTCGCTTTTCCGCGATGCCGATTGGTTCTCTTGCTGCGCTTACTTCATTTGCAGCTGTCATTGTATATTTTGACAGTTGTGTGTATCAAGGAGTTAATAATGTAATAGTAATAGCATAATGTTAAAGCTAAATAGCGCGCGCGAAGCGCGCGTCTGTAGTGTCTAGTGATATTAAAAAAGAGAGAAAATGAGAGAGAAAGAGAGAGAAAGAGAGAGAGAAAGTTAAGAGAAAAAAGAAAAATAAGAGAGTTGTGTGTATATGTATGTGTGTGAGTGACAGAGAAAATAAGATTAAAAGATAAAAAGAAAAAAATAGATTTGTGTATATATATGTGTATATATGTGAATAAAGAGAGAGAGATAGAAAGAGAAAGAGAGAGAGAAAGAGAGAGA
>NW_020226107.1:0-55314 GCF_003070985.1 Temnothorax curvispinosus
TATCTGTAATTCTACCAGGATTAAATATCATATAAATCGTTGCAAGAAAGTAATACTAAAGTATTGCTTTTCCAATAGTTTTTTTAATATCGTGCATTATGTTACAAGCATAAAATAAAAAAGTAATAAGAAATTCATATATCATATATCATAATATCATATATCATATTTCAATTAATTTATCTCCTAAAAAATGTGTTAATTATTATTAATTGTATTTAATTTCATAACACGCTAATTTTATTCTAATTTCTCATAATCTACCCATCCATATTTAATATGATAATTTGACTTATTTTGTTATTTGAAGCAAAATAAAATAAGAGATGTCAGTCTAATGACTGTTTCGCTGCGGAATGAAAAAAAGTATATACATATATCTCGATTATAATTGGTGCATGACACATTGTATCAAAGTATTTGATATTGAAATAATTCTTAATGTGTATAGTTAGTTTATTAGCGCATCTCGGAAAGAAAAAGCATTTAAAAAATAGTTAGATGCGCATAGCTATTTTCATTATTCATCAATCGATTCGAAACTCGCTATTAAACTTCGATAATTGAGGGAAAGTGATAGAAATAAATAGATGTTTACATTGAATATATTTTACAAAATATTTGTCTAAAAAATTTAAAAAATAAGAAAAAACAGGAAGAACATTTTTTATGATATTTATGTAACATACAAAATATCCAACTACAACCGTACAATATATTTTAATGTTTTGGAGATTAACTAGAATCGATCCTACCATGGAAACGTCATATAAGAATTTTCACAATAATGTCTAAATTATAAGTATATAATTAAAGTTGCCTATTGGTATCGCGAGTTTATGTGCTAAAGATATTTACAGATATTTACACATATCAATCAGTCATTTATTATTGATCTTTATCATTTAAAATTTAAATAATCTTTCTCATTCAGTTGATTTCGGCTTTTGATTTTTTACTAATTACGCGACAGCGTTAGCCTTTTTTATTCGACTTACAACTTGAAAATATCATAAACTCGAATTTTTGTATTAAGAATTTTAAATTTTAACTAGTTGTCTAGACGTTGAAATATTGAACGATAACTGAATACTCGGTAAATAACAGTATGCAAAAAATAAGTTAGATAAAATAATGTCAAACAATGTAGTCAACATAAAGGATACGTGGATTACGCAATAAAACACACTCACGCAATATTGGTTCTTTTCGTTTTATTGTACCAAAAAATTGCATCTTGTTCAATCATCGTTAATTCAATATAATATATATATATATATATTTATATTTATATTTGTTATATCTTATTTATAATAAATATTTGTAATAGCGTAATGTTCATTGTTTGTCATTGTTTTATTGTGTTCATGAACCATGAAAACGTGGATTCAGCAAGTTCGTAATCATCGTCATCACGTGCTAACTAGAAAGACGTTCTGTGTGATTGGTCAGATTCGGGAAATCTGTCTGGTAAAAGACACGCCAGATCGTCGAATTATTTCTGTCTCTTCTCCGTTTTCTTTTTTTTCTCGGAAAGGCCGGATTATTCGAGATTAATTCTTTCCTCTCGGCATACTCTTATCGTTGATACATCTTTTTTTCTTATTTTTTTTCTAACAGTACCAGCATCTTACATAGACGATTCATACATTGAAACAATAGGTACCTAAGGAAACTTTACATCTAGCTGTAGTGAGGCGCCCCGTTTCCCTTAAATTCGTCCTTTAGAATTATTTTTTCTGAATCTGCATAGCGCGTAAGTCCAAAAATGTATCACTTTTCTATGCTTCGATAAAGTTGGACCTATGTTACTTGGAGTTGTTACACGATACAATCACGTCGCAATAGAAATTATGCGAATTTATCACTTGTTATTACTCATATTAAGACTCTACTTCCAAAAATTATGATTTTTTAATTTGCCTTAATTAAAAAACATATTTTATATCGAAAATACTAAAGATAAATCTTAATTTTTTTTTAATCTTACTTAATCTCGTATTATATTTTTTGATCATATTTTATCTATATAGTTTAGTCTGTATAATTAATCTGTATAATTAACAATAGTATAATTAATCTGTTTCATATATTCTGAGTTTTGATAAAGAAATGCATCATGCATTTCTGTTTGAATAATTCCAACTCGTTACGAATGCTAATAAAATCTCATTTCACAGAGCTTTTTGTGGCAATACGATGAGATGATTAATTGTAAGTACTGCGGAATTAAATATGCCCCGGTTTTATTGTACATTATTCAACGATACGTTAATTCGACCATTTTTAAGATCTCGCTCGCCTTTGTTTCATTTTATTGTTGACCAATTCAAGGATAACGGGGTCCTTCACGAGCCGAAGCAGCGCAGCTAATTATCATATACCGTAAGAAAATATATGTACCTCTACAGACACCAATAATTCGATCTTCACGATTGTACATGGAACATAGAAACGGTTCCCGAACAAATCCTCCGAACGAGTGTTCCAAACTTTATCGTCATCATTATCATCATCACTACGTTAGTTTATAAAGCTTTACTTTGCCAGTGTTAATTAACGGATATCTCGTCGATTCCCCGTAAACCCTGCAGTACAGCAGTCTTTGTGCCAATTTTTCTCGAGAGCTTTTAGCAGCTAATAAATTCGAACACATTACGAGGTATATTTGCTCTTTTTTTTTCTTTTGTCTTTTCAATATATATTGTTCGGCAAAAATTTCCTTTAGCAGCTCTCCGGTCACGCTCTTCACGATATCGTCGTCAATAAGTATGGCAGTGACTAGGAACCACTGTGGGGAAAACGTAACGTTACTGCAGAGTTAATGACGATCGTCGTCCACGAGAGAGTTAGTACAACTCCTTAGCATTTTATACGTCGCTACATGTGTTACGTTTGAAAAGGGTCTACCAGCGATATCGAAATCTATTATCGAAAGAATCCGTCTCACTGCGTAAAAGCGGTTGATCGAAGGATCGCGAGCGAGTCCTTCAATCTTCCAATTTCTTCACAGCACGCACCAAGCGACGTTTTTTCCTAACGTATTCGCGGTTGTTATTTAGAAATTTCAGAATTTGTTATTTTGGAGGGGATACTCGTCATGATAAAATGTCTGGCTCAAATGTTCGTCAATAGGACGCTTCTAATAAATTTTAATAATTTCGCTTTCTAGCGATATAAATAAATTTCATTTTCAAGTTATTTCAGTTAGTTATTTTGTCGTCGAGTTAATCGTTTTCCAGGATTTTTCTCATATTTATAATATAATTTCCATGAGAATATTCTATCATCTTTTTTTCCAATTTTTACTTGAATAATTAAAAATCCTGCACACACATCGCGGTGCGGGCCGTCAAGAAAGCGTCTCTTCCCTTTTTAGCATTATGCTTCCCCCTTCAACTCTCTCAGCCTCTCTATCGTCATATCGAAATATTAAATCGATTTAATATCATCGAAATATTAAATCCTTATCATTTCCAGATGTATAAGCGAGCGTAAACTTTACGTTCGAGAGAATGTGTCTTCCTCTCGCGTCACAAATTGCACTTAATTACATCGTATTTTCGTTTTCTCGCGTTTACAATTCTGCTTTTTTTCGTCGACAGAGCAATTCTCACTTGACGTGAATAATGCAAAAAACTCCACCGGGATTATTAATTTTTCTCAGACGCGGTAGAAAATGGCCTCGCTTATCTACGTGGAAACAGTTTAGGTACGTTCTCGCACAATCGATGAGTAATGTGAAGTGGTAATAATACACGCGAAAGTCCGTTTATTGCGCCGCGAACGCCGATATTGCCCGAAGCAAGAGTAACAAAATATCACGTGAAATTAATATCTTCTTTAATTTCGTTAATTAAATCCCCCGGATGCTGCAGAATAACAACAGTTGGAACGCCATTCAAATAGCCAGATCAATAAATATCAGTAATCAATGTTTTATTCGTTTGCCGCGTTTGTTCAATTACTATCGTCCCGTGACAATGTCGGCGTTCACTCTCTAATTTGCAAATATGCGTACGGCTAGGTCATTCTTATCGCTGGATCTAAGGTTGGGAGATTAAAGTGGGCCTCTGTCGTCAGATTTTCGGCTGGATAAGGGTAGCGAGAAATCGGATCGCTGTCGCGCGATCGAGTGGGTGAAATGAATTTGCCAAACTAATATATCGAAATGCGGTAATTACCGCAAGCGCAACTGCATCGTCGTTGTCGGGGCGACTAGGTTCGATCGTACGATCAGGATCGATATAACGATTGTATTCTTTTTTATTACAACTTTGTAAGTCAACCATTATTGCAAACGCGTCTGACGCTCGTGCCGTTGTCGGCACGCTCGCTAACATCGATGATATATAATTACGAACGAGTAGCAAAAATATTGCTGTCTCCCTGTCTTGATTAAAATATCTGAAGAGATGGAGAGTACGTTTTTTTTCTTCCCTCCTCTCGTTTATCTAATTCATTCAACTTTACCTCGCGAGAAAAACAAGATGTCAAATCAGGATACGTGCTCCGCCGGCGGAACAGAAATAGCGGCCGTTCGTTATCTCCTTTATTCACATCACGAGCTGTAATCCTGAACGAGTAACAGCCTGCTATTTAAAGAACTTCTTTGATAATGATCGCTCTACCGACTTCTATCTCCCTATTTCGACGTTCAAAGAACCTTACACGACAGAATTAAATTCCGTACAATGAAAATCTCGGCCATCCTGGCTCCGACACTCGAGTGTCCGCTTTTTTCTCTTCCTTTTTTCTTTCTTTTTTTTTTTTGTACGTTGAAGCTACAACTCCGAATATGATTCTCGCTGTATTTCGTGGCGCGAAATTAATAGCTTCGTTTAGAACGTATTTCACACTGTGTGTCTGCATAGGTGGTGTATGTGTGTAGATATATATGTCTCGTTTGATCAAACTGAATCGGATAAAACGAATCCCTCGCCCTTCGATCACATATTGTTGACATAACTTTGACAAACACGTGGCATCGCCCGATCTACTCTCTTGCTCTCTCTGTATCGGAATTGTCATCCATAAATATACTTACATCTTCGCGAATAAGATTTACGGTGGGACATTTAAGAACACAGAGTATGCAAAGAACCCAATCGATCACAATAATCGTAGTTTCAAATTCTCTCGTTTCAATTCTAGGGCTTACAGTTTATTATCACGGATATAAATTATATTTTTCGTGTCTTTTTTTTTACGTAACGTCTCCTTTGCATCCTTTAAATGTACAATTACTCGGAAAACATTCGACATATCTTACGGAATTAAAGGAACGACATAAGCAATGCATCTTATACACGAGACTCTAATCGTTCTGTGAGACAGGTTGCTCACGATTATAAAAATAATTGATTATTCATTATTTATGATCACAGAGGGGAAAATTAAATGGCGATGAAGTCCGACATAGGATAAAGAACATGCAACTATTGCTATATTATATCATTGCAATACATGTATAAAAATATGCCTTTAGACGTTATTCAATGTTACAAAAAGGTTTGAACACAATAGAGGCAATGGATCTTCGCATTACAAAACGAAATATTAGTTAACATTAATCTAAGGATTAAACCTGATAATCCAATATCAATTTACCTATATGCTGCGGAAAATTTTTCATCTTCGTTATAATAATGAGCGCGCGCGCGCGAATACGGAATACTGAAAAACAATCCCAATAGCCGAAACGGAGACGCGTTAAGTTATCAGTTGACAGGAGGAACAAACAACACTTGCAAAAAAAATATATAAAAAATGATTATTAAGACTATTCTTTTTTTCGCTTAATTAAACAATTCGTTAGTAAAACCATATACATATAATAGCTAATATAAAGTTATGCGAATATGATCGATAATATATATATATAATATATATATATTTATGCGTATAACTAGTCAATAATTCTATATGTTACATATATAATTAGCAACGATGTGAGATCTGAGAGCACGACTTCAAACTCAATCGACACGGTTCTACGGGAAACGCACATTCTCTATATGATGGATTTTTGGTTCTGAATGAACGAAGTCTAAAAGTACAGTGCCGACGAGACATTAGACGCGTTAAAGCTACGCGCGCGTACTGTGCTAACTTACAAAAATAAAGTAGAAAAGACACGCGTTCCTGTGAGAGATACAGTGCGAATAAAAGAATAGCAGAATTTTCCTTTCCTTTTTTCTAAGTACGTACGGCTGAGATAATTCTAAGTATTCATGCTGAATAGACTGTACATTTGTTTTGACGTACATCCAAATGACGCATATATCATATATCATACTTTGTTGATTGCACACCGAGTCTCGAAAAGCACTAAAATATTGTAACAATAGCGAGAAGCCAATATACGAATACTATGAAAAATATGACGAAGAGGAACTAACAAATTTGGAAACGTGTCGCTTCACGTAATTGCACGAATTGAAAAAAAAAAATTAAAAACGGTACTGTTTTTGAGAAGTTATATGAAAATTGTATTCTGATTTCGCTTAGTCTTAATAGCGATTTTTGAAACGGTAAATACATTGCAGTACACGTCGCCAACGGAATGGATTCGCTGGGAAACAGGCCGTGTCCATGAAAGTTCGTCTTAAATAATAACGTAATAATGTAAAGCGTGAATATCCGTGTAAATTATATACATATCGTTTCTCGTTGCATAAAACATAACGTTGTTTAAAAAAAAAAGTGAGCGCAGCTGTTGCATAATACATTAGAAACGTAGATAAGCTTTTATCAGCGAATAAACTAAATAAAAGTTGCGACTGAAAAAGTATGCGCAACGAAATTGTATAAATGTACAGTATATTGGCTAATAAAATCGTAACTTTTCCTTTGCTATATACATCCTGAATTTGATTACTGCATTTGCTGCATTTATGACCGATGCGCCCACGCAACGTAATTATGGCGACATTACGATATTGTTATATCAATTCAGTAAAGCGTTAGATCTGTTCAATTCTGAAGATGGACAACCAAGTTTCACAGTAAAATGATTTTTCACGCTTTCTTCATATCTCTGTGTTTTCCGTTGATGTCTTGTACATTTTTCAATTATCACCGAGGAATTATTCAAGTCTGGTAATTGCATTCGACGGTTATCTCTAGTTTCTAAAAACACATTCGGTATTAATTTGCAATGCTTTAAGCACAATTAATTTCATTCAAAGGTCTGTTAACGCTAAATGCTCGTCGTATTCACTCATATATATTCATAATGAAATTCTTTACAGGAGACCCATATAATAAGGCACGCTTTTCTGCCTGAGAAGGCACTGAAATATAATGTTTATACTTACGTACAGCTATAAATCGCATTGCATACATGTAAATCATGCAAAGGAGGGAGATCAATTTGAAACGAGATACTATTGATCGAAGATTATTGTGCACCAAAGTTTGTACAATTTTATATTTTATAAATTTACAGTTTTCCTACACTTTGCCAAACAATTCTACTCTACTTGGTTCTTTTTGAAAATTTAAATTCGCTGATATATATATCGTCAATCATAAAAATAAATTTAATCCTTTCCTCGCACTTTCCACCTGTCGTGTTATTCGAATTTTACGCCTTGTTTACTTCAGCGATGATACAACCATAGTTTTTGTTTCTCAAACGGAAATTCCCTGAGTCCTTTGATTTCATTTTCTCTTTAGTTCTAATATTCGAAATAAACTTAAAACTGCATTAGCGGATGGAAGTAATGATGAATTAAGTAGGGGTATCTTTCTTTAACACAAGGATATTTCCAGTTTTACTTCTAGAAAAGCAAAGCATCTCTCAAACATTGTAACAAACCAATTCAATTTAATATACGTCCTCCTCTTAATAACAATGATCTATATAATGAAATCTATAATGAGTCGAATAACAATGAGATTAAAATAGTATAAATTGACTTAAAATTTTTTCGCGAGCGAATGTTAAATCGCGTCCGATCCGTACCCACCGGGATCAACTAAATCTATATTCACTTCCATTGGATGGACACATGGTGATGATAGTCCTGTAGCTTCGGTTGCTTGTGTCTCTTCCGCGTTTTGCCCGCCCGATGCGCACAGTTCGAGACAGGACGCTGAGGTTGTTTGAAATATATTCAGAGTCTCGTTCGCACTCATTCTTCCGGGGTAGTTCCGCAATCGCGCAGTCTTGGACAGCGGCTGCGTCGTCCCGGCGTCGTTCGCGTGCGGCCGTTTGTGTGGCAGATTCGATTTTTTCCTCGCCGCCGACGACGACGTGGCGATCGGTCGCTGATGCGCAGCCCTACGGGGGAAACGTTTGGGAATGGTGATGGCAGGAAAAAGGAAGACGGTGCTAGTACCCATACTCCATCACATTTTTGCGTGTCTCACTGTTGTTTAAACTAAAGAAACCTGAAACTGACGCGTGATATGCGCACCGATTTTACGATCGATCGACTGCGAGAAAAAAAATTTATCGTGAAGACAAATACGTTTTTACTTCTCTCCTTTAAACTAGGCAATATTTAGCGTACTCTTCACAAATTCAAATTATGAGAAGAATGAATAACGATTCATGGCGATTTTTGAATGTAAAAATAATTAGATGCTAAATAGATGCTAACACAGTCTAACAATAAGATAGCAGCAAAGGAGTCGTTAGTTGGTAGAGACGATGCAATCGCTATATGTGCCAGGTTGAATAGTTTGTCGTTAAAATTTCTCGTGCCGCGTCTCTCCGTGCTGCTTCGATCTCGATCACGTGTTTTTGAATATCACAATAACGAACGCGCCCGCGGGCGCTCGGAAGAAAGAACGAACAAGGGCGAGAGAATCTCAAAAAAAAAAAAAACCGAGGAAAACGTGGTCGGGCGAATGTATCGGGTGTAGCTCTCTCCGTCGCAGGTACGTTATTGTTTTGCTGTTCAATTACAAAGAAACGCATCGTAGATATACACAGTAGAAGCATCGTCCGATTGATGCTGGAATAGTCGGAGGACGTAATTTCGAAAATCGACATTACATCGATCGACGGATAATCCTTAAATACCAACGATGAGAGCCTCTCTCTTTGTCTCACTGTCTTATACCCTTCCTTTTTTTCTTCTTCGCGCTGAAAAGTGAAAGCATCGACTCTCGAGACGTTTACAGAGATTCCGAATTTCGTCGTTTGTTGACGAGTACGTTACACTCATCGTCATCATCGTCGTCGTGATTGTGGCAATTAAACGCAGCGAATAATTAACGAATTAATTCAAGTAAGAGCTTGGACGACCGTGAGAGACATCGCCGTCGTGATAGAAAACGCCCCTCGGGATACGCTCGGTGAGAAGAGCGCGATTCTCCGTTTTTACCTCGTTCGTCTCCGTCACTTTCACTCTCGTCGTGCCGGGGATGGTCGATCACCACCCCCTCTATATATATGTACGAGCGACGGGCGACGAGAGCAGCGACGAGACGTAAAGGGGGATCTCGTCGCCGTCACCAGAAGTGAGGCTCGGAGTCTCGGGTGTAAGCATCTATTTGGTAGTAGGACGAGCGATCGGGGATCTTACAGGGAATCGAGATGATTAAGGATATGGGTACGCGCGGATGGTAATATATTTGGTTACAACTCCATGTCCTGCGCCTCGTCCTCGCTGAAGTCGCTCATCGACGACTCGCTGTCGGAGGACATCCCGTTGCCGGTGCCGCCGTTCTCCTGGTCCCTCAGCGCCTCTTCCGTCGCGTACTTCCTGACGTAATCTGCCGGGAGAAAAGCCAGAAACGGGAAATTGCATTGCGTATACCTTAATGAACGTCCTAAGCTTACACACGCGGAACGGAAGTAACTACAACACGAGGAGAGGTTTCTCTATACTCTAAGAGACACGGACCGACTCTGACGGCCGATCGTAAAAGTCTCGTAATGATCCTCCGCCCTCGTTCCAACCGTGCCTCGTTATGTGAGGGGGGGAAAACTTATTAAGCCGGTATAGCATACTTACCCGCCACTTTCTTCTTGTACTCTTCGGGTTTGTGAAGATACATCGCGGCAGCATCGCCGTTCAGGGGATCGATTGGATTGGGATATGTTAACAACTGAGGCAGGAAAGACTCGAAAATATTTGACAAGTCTGAAACAACGAAACAGGAAGAATGTCGTCAATAAATCGTTCGTAGTCTCTTCACTCTTGTTCAACAAATATTAAAGATTCTCTCTTAACACGTTGCTCGGCAAAACTCAACTCGATAATAAATTAATACAAGATAGATATATGTACCGCCGGGAAGCAACGATATAATTCTCAAAGCTATGTAACTCTAAATTAAGTTACTTCCAATGAAACAATTAAGTGAAAATTGCTTAGGTACTTTGCATTATTTACAGACTTAGTCGAGTACGGTTACACGACTAAACGAATACGTACCGTAAAGGGCAGTCCAAGCCTGGTTTATAACGTCTAGACAGACCGTGCCCGAGACTTCGTCAATGTTAGGATGGTAGACCTTGTTCATGAAACCGATCGAAGGTGATTTGAAAGGGTAGTGCTCCGGCAGATGAACCCTCACTTTCCATATTCCACCCTCGTAGGGCGCTGCAACGCAACATAACGCGATCTTATGAGTTCATCAATTATTATAATTAAATCCCGTTATTTGTGCACGTGCGTATATGGTATATCACACAAAGAATATTCGTAATAATGTCAAATTTAACGCAATTTCGCAAAGTATTTTAATTAAAACCGTATAAACATTGATAGATACTTCACATAAATCAAAATTCTTAAATGCATTCATTACTACTGTTAACAAATAAATTAATAGCCGGCTTTTTTTGCAAACATTGCTAATTATTGCCGCTATTACTCTTTTTACCAGTGTGAGTGTGCTATTAATCGACAGATAGAATATTCGTAATAATTAAAGTATCAAATTTAACGTAAATAACGTAAATTTCTCGCAAAGTATTTTAATTAAAACCGTATAAACATTGATAGATACTTCATATAAATCAAAATTCTTAAATGCATTACTACTGGTAATAAATAAATTAATAGCCGGCTTTTTTTGCAAACATTGTTGCCATTATTACTCTTTTACCAGTGTGAGTAGGTATGCTATTAATCGATTCTACAGAATATTCGTAATAATTAAAGTATCAAATTTAACGTAAATCACGTAAATTTCTCGCAAAGTATTTTAATTAAAACCGTATAAATATTGATAGACGCTTCACATAAATCAGAGTTTTTAAATGCATTACTACTGCTAACAAATATATTAATAGCCAACTTGTTTTTGCAAACATTGCTAATTATTGTCGCTATTACTCTTTTACCATGAGTCTTTCAGCAAACAGTCGCGGAAATAACGTACGAAAAATATGTAACACACGCAAATCGAAAAATTCCAATTTGCTCGTTAATTATTTAGCTGAATTTCGATGCGGGCTGTCAAACTAAACAAAAATAAAAGCACCGAAACTCCCCGAAAACCGGTCGTGCCCGTTGAATCGAGGTGAATAACCGAAACGTCAATATCCCGTCGAAAATTCACGTTTCGTGATGCATCGTGGCGGCAATCACGCGCGTAATCATTCCTCATCGCGCCCGCATGACTCGGCCGCGCAAAAAAAAAAAAAAAACGTACGTTAGTTTACGACCGCGATTCTGCCGCTCATACGTGCGAGCAATTGCGCGTACAGTTATCGGCGATATATACGATTGCTGGACACAGACGGACCGACGAGCGCTAGCTCATAATTTGCGATAGATCCGAGAAACTGGAACGTCCAACGGTAAAGCCGCTCTCCGGGATGCCTCATTCGTCCGGGAAGAAGAAAATAACGTTCGCGGCGCAAAGGGGGATCCATTGTGGCTGAAGTGCGCGGAACGCGCGGCTGTTTTCGGTCGAAAGTTCGCCGAGAGTTTTCCCCTCTTTCCGCAAAGTAAGAATCGCGAAGCTTCGCACGATAAGTACAAAGACGACGACGTACATCGCGAGGGATGAGGATTCTAAAGAGCTCCTTGGCTCTTCCTCCCCTTCCAGTCTTGTATAAAATTACCATCCAGCGAGGGTACTTTCTCGATCAAATCCTCTCTCCCGACTCAAATTAAAATGATACGAATTATACCACGCCAAAGTACTTGGGACTACATAGTAGAATAAAATAATTACAACGCAAATTAAACTACCAGCGTTATCGATGCAAATCGATTTTCGATTATTGTACAATTCTTTTATTTTATCCAAACTAAATTATTAACTTTATACCAAGATCTTTTTAAGTTCGTTCTTTTTTTAAAATAAATTATAAGTTTATTCTTTGATGCAAGAAAGTGGAATTGGAATGACTGTATAAAGTTATTCATCGATTTGCATAGAAACAGACCGACTCAGTGTTCTACTCGCTATGTTGATGCCGTGGGAATTGGGAATGCATACGACGAATTTACTCAACATTCGTAAAAGCAACCCGAGCGTTCGCGCGCATTCGCCAAGTCACGCGCCGTGAGAAAGATATACCTTTAAGAGGAAAATGACGAGCGCTATTCGACTTTGTTCAGGTTTGTTCAGCATTCGTGTTGGATAATTGAATTGAATTCGTCATCGACAGTATATCGCGACCGATATGATTAATTCTAAGAACAACGAACGATTAACAATCGATAAACGTTGCGCGATAATTAAACCTCCAATAAAAACAGCCAACTTGGTCAAACGAGGTACAAAAAACAAACCGTGAGCTACGGGCGCCTATCAGTTAATTAATCGAATAGAAAAGAAATATAGAAATTGGTTTGAATTCCCTCTGCAACGTTATATTCATTGTGTCCGCGGGTATTTAATTATTCCGCAGAAATTGTAATAGATGATGTATTGCCACGGCAAACTGCACGTATCGGAAAGCTGAAAAATTAAATCGTACCCCAGAGTGTACATATGCATTTCAATTCCCGTCCCGACAAAGAGCCAAATGGAATAAGACAACTTTTTACACAGACGAAACTCTGTCGAACGGCGAAAATTTTGAACTCCCGCTCCCAATCCCGTTAAACCCCTATATATTTAAGGGCGCTTCTTCTTCCATAATTTATATATTTTTCGTTAGAATTTCAGATATCGCGGAGAGCAGCGCGTTTAAAGTTTAAATCATTTTCAAAAGTCATTAAGCCAACGCGCTTTGATCGGTATTACGCGGGGCATTACTGTTGCAAAGTACACGCTTAAATTCTCGAACGGCAAATCCGCACGTATTATGCACATTTATGCGTATCTCGCGCGTTTCTCTCCACGCTGGTCACGCCCGGCTGACTTTTGCCTGCGAAACGCGCGAGCTGTGCCACGCGTGCGAGCGCGAGTGGTAGCCCGTTGCTTTCAGGAAACGTGATCCACCTGCGTGTGCACGCACGTGTATACGCACGCTTACGCTTCTATTGCGGCAACGGAGTTGCGATTCACGGTGAAAGTATCAATACGCGAAACAACGTCGTATCGACGAAACCGATCGATGTAAAGACCGTTATATTGAAATTTAATGGACGGCTTATTAAACGTATGTATAATTTCTATGACATAATTTGCCTTAACGCTCGTTAACTGCGGCACACGTCAGATTTCCAGGAGAAAAATCATTTTTTCGCTTGATGAACGACTTATCGTAAAAGATTTTATAAAGGCCTGACACTGAAACTATACAAGATTCCTGATTAATAAATAAGGACAGCGCGCGGAGACAAACATATATTTATAATACGTTTAAATCTTTTTAATATGTTTAAAAAACAAACCTGTAAAAACAAAACTGTTGCTTTTTATAAATAATTGCTTATTGTTCAACAGTTTGCTTATCGAATAACTGCGATATTCAAGCCCGTGTCGTCGAACGTAATCATTATATTATCACCATTGTTCGCGCGAGATAAATATAATTGATTCTCGTAATTCTAATGCGATAAATTTACACGTTTTTACGCTTCTACTTGGAAAACCATTGCCCCGGATAGAAAAAAATAGGTAAAGAGAGTTCTTCAAACGTGAGTAAATCGTGCGAAAGGCCGACTTTTTCTCACAATTTACAACATTAATAGCGATTAGAATCCTATAAGAAAAACTGAGTGAGTTCCGCTTGGGAAAAGCTTTACCAGTTGAACGACCGGTGCCGTCATTCCAGCGATAATTTCCACACGTGGTCTCGCACCTTCGACTCCCTCATTTCCCGAGAATATTGCGTTCGAAAACATTGCACACAGCACGAGCAAGGTATTCATATTACAACGAAAACGATCCGCGCGCATGCTATTCTTTTACTCGCGTTTCGATCAATGCTCGTGTCGACCACAACGAATCTGCGAAAAAATACGTCCGCTTTCGTTCGAAACAATCGGGAGAAAGCGCAGATGGTGTATTCCAATTCCTTTCTAAACGACGAATTACATCCTCGAATCGATCTTGACGATATCATATTTGCGATGAAAATGATAGCTCTCGAATGCGCGTTTCAAATACCAAACGTGTGTGCAGATTTAAAAAAAAAATAGATAAAATGATATCTAAAAAGTTATCTTTCTCTCTTCAAATAATAATCTCTTCTCGGCTAAATAGAATTTACTAGCGAGGATACAACGACGCGAATCGTACGAGCAACAAATAAAAATTCATCTAGCGAGCCCAAATACCAGTGGCTTTTTTGAACGGTATGGACATGAATTTTTGATAAATCTGTGCATTGTACGCTTGCGAATTTGCAATGCAATATAAAGTTCGCATCCCATCGGTGTGGATCTCCAAACAGTAAATGAGTTTTATTTCTATCTGGAGACGCATGAAAGTACAATATCCACGTAGCAACAAAAAAAATCGCGAACAAAGCACTCCATTTTCGTTTTGTTGGAATGCACACATTGTAATACTATCTAAAGCCAGGACAATAAACCTATATACGACAATTTACGCAAAAGAGTCTACAGGCAAGATTTCAATTTTTAACCGTTAGAAAGGTTATTCATTATAGCTTTAATGAATTAAAAATGAGGCCCATTACCACTTTCGTTGACGAATCAACTTATAATTCCGACGAGAATATAAAAGATTCAGAATTTTATAAATGGAAGAGGCGAAGTGGTTTTACCAAATTTATTGTTAATTATTATTAAACGATAACTGCATATCCAAACCAAAAAATCGCCATGCGGTGCGACCACACTGTTACGACTATGGATTATGGATTAAAGAATCAATTTTATCCAGAAGACAAAGTCTGGCGAGTCGAATTCGCGCGTTACGATTTTGTAACGATGCGCCCCGTAAACGCATCGATTTTATCCACGCACGTGGACAATCGCCTCTCGCAGAAAAGTTATTACTCGGCCCAGGCTGCTCATAAATACCAAATACTCTCGCGACCTGCAATTCCCTTCCACAAAGGGGCCATCGGAAGACGGTATCCTCACGTTCGCGTGCAGATGCAGGCATAGATGCAGATGCAATTCAATACGGAGGAGGCTGTCGCAGCTGCGCTTGGCCCACTGACCTACTTAGCCGCACTTCCGCGTGTGCGACACTTTGTCACGGTAACGTAAAAACCAGGATATACGTCGGCGCGCTTCCAGCTTCCATTTTCGTCGTTTCTGCCCGAGCCGAAGCGGCGCGCGGCGGCGGCTTCGCGGTTTCGGTTGAAAATGCATGACTCCACATTGCAATTACATAAATGGCCGCGGCGACCGACAATACGTGTCCTTGGATAACATAGATTCATTCCGCGATCACGGAAGAGGCGTACAAGGCTTCAACGGGCCTTTTTGAGAGAATTTTTTTGTAGATAAAAAAAAGATAAGCGAAGAACATCTAATCAAATATGTAAACGGTGAGTGCCCCAAATGCGCCGCGCGTTCAGTTTATTATTTGGACACTATATCTGATCCAATTCCTCTATACTGACTTTTTTCCGATAAAAATTGTCAAGCTAAAACTAGTGATCCAGGATCAACAATGTTATCTTCTCGTTGCAGCTCAAATTAATATGTAAAATAATATATCTTGAATTAATCAAAATACTTTCTCTATACATTTATAATTCGTATAAGAATGATCGAACATTGTTTTCAAAACCATCAACAGATTAAATTGCGATAATTACTATAAAATTAATAAGCGTGTTTAATAATAATAAGCGCGTTTAATGTTTAAGATTTAAATTTTGAATGAGATACTTTAAGAAAATTTTTCTCTGATTACGATGATTCCTTGCCTTATCAGTAGTAACGCAAAACATTAATGGAATTTAAATTCACGAAAGCAGCTGCTTCGCGACAGGTTTCCGCTGATAAACCTTTTGGACAATTACCCTGGCGGAAACAACACGAGCACATCGTTTTCAGCAAGTCTATAAGTTTTCAGCAAGTCTAATAGTGTTGGACAATATCTATTAAAAATAAAAATAATTTAACGCGAACACCTTGTTGCGGCTCTGTGCCCTATCGTTATTTGTGTTTGATCAACCATGATCTCTCATTGAACGGAGTAAAATGGTCAGTAAAATAGTCCACGCTTTAATCGTATCGAAAATGTTGCTTCAGTCGTTGATTGCTTCGCTGAAAAATTATCTATTTCTTTTCACAAAATAGAGTTTTTAACAGGATTTAAAAGAGAAGAATTTCGCATAAATATATTAAACTTGGAACGACAATCGCGCCTCACAGCGACTGTTAACAAATCGCAAGTTTAAACTTGCACGCCCACGCGAGCTCTGGTTTTAATCCGGCGTTATTCGGTTTAATTCCTCCGATTAACAATTCATTTACTATCGGCTCCACGAGATTACGAGGGGCGAAGGGGTCCCTTATGTACGATATAATTTCCCGCGTGACGCAAGCACAGCTTTGGCGTGGAAACTGGGTCGGGTAGGAATCTCGAAAAAGACCCACGTGCTTTTTGTATCTGACGAAGGAGACAGGTTGTCATTTTTCATCGGTTTTAACGAAAGGCTTTGCTGACTCTCGGCATTAACATCGTCTGCACTCGCCGACCAAAAGAAATAAACGAGATAAAAACTGATATCTTTTTGAAAATATATCCCCGTGACTGGAAACTTTTTGCGCTCGAATGCAAATAGGTCAGAGACGTAAACTGATGATTCTAGGGCAATAATTTTATTCGTGAAATTAATCAAATGGTTTAAAGATTCCATAAAATTTGTTAATACAACAAGAAAGTAAATATCAGGAAGAGAAAAAGAAGGAAGAATAAATAGAACATGAGAATGGAAACTAATTTTTTTTAAATTAAGAACTATAAATCATTAATTAAAAATGCAAACTTTTATTTATCTTATTGCGAAATTCCTTTTACATTTGTTAACTAATCTAATATCACAGTCATTTTTAATAATAACAATTATAACATACAAATATATAATAAAATTAATAATAACAATTTCTTATCTTTTAACACAATTATGATAACTTTACAATGAGCACACTATTATTAATCGCAAAACGTCTGGCGGTAGAAATCTTAAAAAAATTAATCATTGTGATGAAGGGAGAGGGAGAGAAGGAGGGCGGGAGGCGGGGGGAGTTATTGATTGCGACATCGCGCGTTTGCGACATCGCGGTTCAACGCCTGATAAGGCCAAAAGACGGGATACTTTTCCGTCAATAATTCCAATTGAAAGGACATTGACGCGCTGCGTGAGCGTGTAGCGAGATGAGCAGCCCCCCCAAAGGTTAAAGTCATCGGACTATGTAAACAATTTGTCTCTAGCGCCGAATCAATGTGCAAACGGTTCATTGGAAAAACGAACGGTGTGAAACGGGCGTAAAGCCCTCCACGTCGGGCAGCGTGGCACAGAAACGGAGTTATTATTTGACACCAGTCGATAAGCGAAGTCGTCCAACTTTTTTATCTATGGCTGGGATATGTATATTTATATACGGAAAGAGAAAGAGAGAGAAGAGAAGAGAAAGGGACTTCAATTCCCTCGATCATCGATGAATGAAGTTTTTCGTGATAAATCTCTCGATAAATTCGTAAAGCCGATGATCGTTATTTATCGCTTCCGAATTTGCGATATCTCCGATGCTTTAGTAATTCAATTTGTTAAGGAAATTGATTGATGGAATGATGAATGAGAAAAGAAACAATAATCAACTTTCTGTTATATAGAATAAATAGTTCTTGCGGTAAGTTCTACCGGATAAAATCATTATTTCTGAGAACATAATATCGTTACATAGCTACCCGACAATAATCGCCGTCATCGCGTTCTTGAAAACGCGGTTCGACGAGGTCGGCCACGTGGGTGGACGTAATTGAATAACATCGCGCTTGAATATGCCATAAGACACTCCTTTTCAGGAAAATTCCATATTTCCATCGTATTCGATCGCTCGAATCGCTGATGGAGAAAAAAAGAATATCTCTTCGCGCTAACACGCTAAAAAATGTGACCGCGAAAATTTTTTCAATGACGAGATTTCTGCATTTCTAAGCGACGTCGCGATGTCTATTTTGAGAGGGGAAGGTAGAGTAGAAATTTCGTGAACGTACAATAGCAGGATAGAAAGACTCGCGACTAAGACTCTTGATTTCTGCGCAAACGCGCGACGATCGTAATTCTACCGTGAATTCCACATAAATCCTTATGATCTACTTGCGCGCGTAAGTGCTCGACGGGCGAGCTTTGAGGATTCCTCTTGCACTCGAGGAGAATCGGACGAGGACACGACATCGGAAGGTTTCCGCTCCGTGAACGGCGTATGATAATTAGACCTTGCCACTGCTAACGACGTGCTAGGCTGAACAGCGATTAGGATTTACTTGTGTAAGCCTCGAAACTTGGCGCTGATACGTATATCTCATTGATCTTGAGTCATAAAACATCGATCTTAGGAAAATAACTGACGGTTGATGTCTTCTATAAATGGAACTCAAAAAGGCCTATTCATTTTCGCTGCACTTCTGAACTAGTGCAATAAGTTAGAATGTAAGAAAATAAATTTGTTTCATTCCAACTTATTGCACTATTATTCAGAAGTGCGGCGAAAACGAACAGGCCTAATGTTTCGCGGGAAACTCTTCGTAACGCGCGCTTACATTAGATATCAAGTATTAAGCCGACGTTATTAATCCATATCATAGATTTTATTTTAGTAAATGATATTAATGCGATTAAAACAAGTTAAATATTAAATTACGGATCAGAAATTGATACTAGGAATTAATAGTAGAAATTGACATGTAATTTAATGGTATAAGTGACTGAAGGTCGCTTTTCAGTCAGATACAAATATTTAATCGCGAGTTTACGATATTTGGCGAGATTTCATAATGACGTGAGCTCGCGATCAATACCCGTGTCCGGTTACCGCGATTTTCGTATCGAATGTCAATTATTTTTGTTAATGGAACGTAGAACGGGACAATAGCGGCTTTCTATAGCGCGATAGCACGTCCGCTTAGAGCGACTACTCCGAAGAGTTCGCGACGTAGAGCAGTGCGGTCGAGAACTATTAATGGAATCGGGAAGACTACCGTTGTAAAGCCGACGTTCGTACGCCCGTTCTTTATCAAGCCGCGAACGAGACTGCATATAATTTCAGCGTTAAAATTATCCGCCCGCGCTTCAATGAAGATGGATAACATGCAGAAAGCGATCCGAAGCGCAACTCACGTCTGTAATATTTATCGATAGTGAAGACGAATACGCTATAACATTCGCGTTAACAGCGATGCACCGATCGTGCAAGAATAGACGAAAAATCGTACGCCATGCATCAGTTTATCTCAATTATAGCTTAACTAGTTCAATAGGAACATCGATCGAACGATTTTCGATAACGATATAACACACTGCATAGAATTAAGCGAATTAAATTATTCCGAACAATGCTCTCGTATCTTTTTCGGATCATACATTGCCAAACAGAACACTCGAAAGGTTTATCTCTTGACACAAACGTTACAACGGGCTAAAGACTGCAATATTTAAAGAAAAATTATTTGCGCAACATTCACCGAGCTAAATACTTTTCCGACAATCTTTCCGTAACTCTAACATCATCGCTTCAAGATGCGTTGCCTCGACCTGACGTTAAGTGTTCTGTATATTTCATGGGATACAACCCAGCGTATACGTTCCCGTAACTCTCTTAACAGCCGTAGTACAACAGGGTCGGCTCTCCTAGGGCGAATGCCGAACGGAATCCTCGGGCGTGTTGGAGCATCCGCTAAAGTGGGTCATCGCGGCGGAGTGGAGCGCGCGGTATCTCTCCGATGTACATCGTCAATCGCTCGTTTACAACCATTCCCGAAGCGGCCGTACGCTTTGTGCACCAAAGTGTACCGTGCGCGCGGCGAACACGCCCGGTTGTATTTACGTACGTGGTAAATCGTCGCGGAATATCGTCGTCCGAATAATGTTGCACGGTTGCACACGTGAGTGAGTAAACTAATTCGACCGGCTCGCTCTACATCTATAGAGCTCGTCCTTCTGCCGCGGAACTTTCGGCGGAAATATTTCGGTAAAAGCGTCGCGAGAGAGAGAGCGTCTCCGTATATTGTCGCGTATCCCAGATCTCTCGCAGTTCGAGCGAATTTCAATCCGCGGACTGTAAAATTGGAGCTGACTCTTTTCCTCAACGAAAAAGAGCCGTCAGAAGTATATCTCCGTTAGCGAACCGTGCCCAAGGCGGTTCAATCTTACTGATATGCATGCTTTTGCCGGCCTAACGCCGCTCTCGCCCTCGCAGAAGTCTAAACTGGCATTACGTGCTTGAGTCGTACAATATCTGATACACTGTCTATCACCTCTGGCACCTCACAAAATATATCTCCAGCGAGAACTAGTATCAATTTTTTTTTTTTTTTCAACTTTTCCACCGACTGAATGCGTTAGGTAAGCCGCTGCATCTTGCGAAATCGCAACGAACGCCGCGCCGTCTAACTATACAGCTAACGGACAAAATGCGACAGGAACTGGTTAATCAAACCTCAAACAACCGCGCCCGTGCGTCTCATTATGCGGCAGGTTTTCCATGCATCCGCTTGCACGCGCAATGTGCATACGACGTAAATATTACAGGATACGGTGAGCTATCGGGCGAGCGAGGGAGATGAAAGGAGTGCCTCGCGGCCGGCTCTTTCTCTTCGCGCGCGCCAGCAGGAAATAAATTAATCTTATCCGGCAATCTGACCTAGCTCGGTGTCAATCGTCTATCATCTCTCTTCGAACGGCATTTCGAATGGCATAAATTCTTTCCCTCCTTTGTTTAAAAGTGACGCAAGTTGCGCGATTTTGTTTCGATCCGATTTGCGAGGTCGCGCGTTGACCACGCAGGGGCAATCGTGAATTCAATCATTACGCATGAGTCGTCCGTTATTGCTGTTTTTCGCGTTTACATTTTCGTTTTAATCGCTAACTCAGAAATTTTTAGACGGTCTACGTCCGGCAGTTATTGATTCTACGCGCTCGTGTTCCGCCATCGTTGCATGCGCTGTCGATGTTCTACTTCGATATAAATACCGATTGTCGATGGCCGTTAAAAGACTTCATCAAGTAAATTTCGTATCGCCGCTTTGCTACTTCTCCTTACGCGATAAATCAATGTTATAATTATCAGCGTGACGATGCGCGAAAAATATCGCATTATATACCCGCTTTTAAAGTCATTTTAATTTGGGAGAGATAAATACAATTTTCCTATAGTTATATATAACGTAAAAACTTGGGAGAAAGATAAGATAAATTGACAGCTTGCTTTTTATGGGACAGATAAATTTATTTATATTTCTCGTAAAAGTCATAGTTGTGGAAACTCACTATACATAGCGTTAATGTTAACGTTTGTATTTTACGATAGTTTGGTAACAATCATAAATTGTATCATAATGTGATTTTTTTTCATGTAACCGAAACCTTACTCCGAATGATCGGACAAGATTATAAAAACTTTCGAACGCCTTCGACGTGGAGGAGCATTTTAAACGAAGCGGTGTAGCCGTTCAAGGGCTCCGATACATTAGCACGAAGTCAAGGTGAGCGCATTATGCAATTCTAAAGCGCAATTAAAACTAAAGCGGAAAACGGCGATCGAACACGATATCGACAGCGAAATGACACCGATTCGACAGTCCGCATGTTAAACACGACATCTTTCCTTTCATCCTTTACGTTTTTTTTCAAACTTGGACTTTTCTGGCGTAAATATCTCGCTAATAAGTGGCGACTATCTATGCATTGCGCGTTATGCAACTCTTCATGTTGATGCAATATAAGGCAAACATCTCCGCCAGCTAAATATGCAAAGCCAATAAAACACACTCAGGCAAACAAGACTGCTCATCCGATACATTTAAAGCGTGTATTACTCAACGCGTACAGATATACGTTATTACTGATATGCACGTCGTAACTCAATCAGCATATATTTAGATAACTAGATACCGCAGACCGGGTCTTCAAGTAATTTGTAAAACCGATATATCGGTCCAGCCCGTGTAATTGGCAATCCTGCGATATGTTACATCGCTCGAAGCAGATTACACGTGTTACATATGGTAAGATGAATTTGCACTCTTATCTGCAAACGTGGCGCGTTGTACACGAAATCATATTTTTATCTCTTGCCTGACGTCAATTGGAATCAATACGATTTTTTACAATGTCCTTCAATCTTTCATTCATTATTCATTTTTCATTCGCATAAACAATACTACTCTTCTCATCGATGTGTATATAACAAAATAGATTCCTATCTCTAACAGATTGCATCCTGAAATGACATAAAAATTTGCGAATCGCGAGCCATAAGTGTACAGAGACACAGAAAAGGGGTATCATTCATGTTTATTTTATGTAAAAATTATAGATATTGAAATTAAATTTCATTGAATTAATATAAAAATTAAATTTTGTTGAACGGTGTAGCATTGTCGCATCGATAATATGTAGACTACAGTTGGAATATTCTTTGCCCGCATTTGCTAAGTCCCGATTGTTCAACGAGAAAACATGCCGCAAGCTAATACGCAGCTTTCAGTGAACAGCTTGCAGCTTACGCTACAACTTGGACGCAATCGAGGAACTGCTGCGCCGAAAGCCTTTGTTCGCTATCGACATCCTGAGTCGCGGTTCGCGTTTATCGAATGCATTTTCAACGTTCGTGCGAGCGGAGCGTGAATATCGGATATATAATTGGGATTTAATTCGCGCCATAGTCCACTAAAGCGACACGATCGGAACTTGATAACTATCTCACCCAGCAATTAATAAAGTCGTCGGAGACTCGTGCTCACTGACTCGTGTGAGATTAATACGGTGAATTATGTAACAACTTACGAAATGAAAAGTAATTCCCGTTCCGCAAATAGTTATATCAAATATATAAAGTAACTTGTGTGCTTCGAACAGATATAACAGATGGTATCGTGTAATTATAACATATGTCGAATAAGGTAATTAGATTGCAAAGTCCCCTTTAAATGCATTATCAATTCATTAATATGAAACGAGAATAATCATCGCAACGTTAGTTGCAAGTTATAGTTTCGGAATAAAGGAATTAATGTTTTACATCCTCTCATACAAAATTCGGAGAACATGTTCTATATCGATTCAAAGTAGTTAAATAAAGTAGTTAAACGAATTGATCATTGACGCGTCAGCCCGTTTTCTCACTTCACATTTACAAATTCACATTGAATCTAATTTCAGAATCCTATTTGATTCCAGGATTTATTCACATATAACTCTTAAAAATTATGTTTTGCTGAAAATACACTGCGGTTAACGCTAAAATATTGTTAGAGGTGGAATAATTTCGTTAATACGTTAATATAGTTGGAAATAATTAGCTGATCTATTTTAAAACGTTACGAAAATAGTTTAAAAAGTTATTTCATTAGCGCGAGCTTACATATAAGCTCTCTTTGTAATAAAAAGAGTGCTTTGCCTGTTCCTTTTTTAAATACTCATTTCCTACACTTCCGGAATCTAGCAGAACCAACTAAAATGAACAGAGAAATCCGAGATCAACTCTCTTTATTTCTCATGCAAGTACAAGGTAATTGTTCGGTGTCGTGTTTCAAAATTTTGCGATGTTATGTAATATGACGTACAATTAGCGTTTAAAAGGCTTTTCGATGATTACTGTATGAATAGCCGAAATCTTCTGCGTTTTTTTTTTTTGTTTTCTTGCAATTAAAATAGTTCTACATGATCGACGATATGGCTTTTATAGACAGCAGTGCTTTTTATCAACTATGCGACTGGAAAATAAACGCATGTAAACGAACTTGCGCGCGCGCAGCTGCATCGTTTGCACGGGGTTATCTGAAACACGATCTGATTTACATCGTTCCGTGGGTAGTTCGATGATGCTAACTCGTCGACGAAGGCGAGCTGGACAAACGAAGCCGTACGCGAGTGCATAGAGAGGAAAAAAAAGGTTGATGCGCGTTATGTAAAATTGCGCGCCGCGGCGATCGATCACGAAAGACAAAATAATCGGATAGTCGGTATTATCAGCATCGTATTAACACCAGCCGATCCCGGCGAATTGCCAAGTAAGCTTCTTTTGATCAATTACAAGCCTTATTTATACAATTTGTGAACGTCGATCAATAGTGGACGCGCAAATCGTGAGAGCGGATTGACGTTTTATCGTTGCTTAGTTCTTTATATCCCTTCCTTTCCTTCACAAAGAACCGGGAGTCCTTCTAGACGAACATTAAAAGACATAATTTACTTGTCTACATGCAAAGTTAATAAGCAAATTTTACTAATACAGAAAAACAGTCTACATTCCTTCCTTTTCTTCACAAAGAAGTAGGAATTCTTTCAGATGGACATTAAAAGGCACGTTTTTTATTTGTTATACAGAAAATAAATTGTAACATTAATGATATATAACAATCTACGTGCAAATTTAATAGCAAATTTTACAGAAAATAATCTACATTCCCTTTTTTCCTTTATAAAGAAGTAGGAATCCTTCTAACTGGACGTTAAAAGTTTTCTACGTTTTCTATTGATTCACATGCAAATTCAATAGCAAATTTAATAGCAAACTTTAAAATTTTAGCACAAAAATAGATTAAATAACGTTCATGTTAATATTCTAATTGTAAGCATAATGTTATTATAATTTTTTTCAAATTCGCGCGTGTTTTGCGAGCTTTAAGGATAGGTAACGCAAATGCCAGATCCGATCGTGTTGAATATCACGTTTCTACAATTTGCTCGGGCAATCCAGACGGAGATTACCATGCGGAATGTTCCGCCCGCAAGTATAGCCTATCTCGTCAGAGTAAGTCCCGAGGTCTGGTCTTAAGCAAATGAAGTTATACCCGCGGATGCAGCTGCGCCGTTTCAAAGGACTATCTGAAACGCGATTTAATTTAAAGCGTTACGAATGAAGGTAGTTGCACGATTTCAACTCGTTTACCGATGGTGGAATCGCGATTCGGAGATTCAAGAAACTTTCGTTCCTTGGGAACGACGACTCGCTTTCCTCCGCCGCGCGGAAAAGCGAAATTCATTACACGGTTATAGAATTTCATTCGAAACCTGCCAAAGCGAAACACGGTAAATCGACGGAAATCGCGGCTCCGTAAATCTGTTTCGTCCCAACAACGCGAAGTCGCGAGGTTCGTTCGCAAACAACAATAATCCTACTTCGCCTCGAGCTTAATCAATTCCATTTTACGATGACTGCATCACGGTCACGTTTCAAATCAAGAAGTAAGAAGTCGGTTTTAAAGATTGCTTCTAACGGCCCAACACATTCGTATTTTCATTCGAACGCATTCGAAACTTCCGCGGGGATAATCTTCTCCGAGTCCTATCTGCGAAACAGGTCTACAACCTGCGCGCGTTATCCGCGGCAAGCGGATAGACGCGTCATTAACGTGCCGTATCTTCGGCACGATCTGCTTGAAAGCGTTTCTTAGGGACAGTTGAATGCATCTCTTTCGTCAGCGGGGAGTCAAGGAACTTTCTTTCGCGCCGAGAGCGCGGCCGTGCCAATCGATAACACGCTTCGCACGCATGTCCGGCAAACCGAGAAAATCGCAAGTACGAAACGGTTGCGCAAGTATTTCCGGTTCTGGGGAGATGCGCACGGACCTTGGCATAGCGCGAAGCGAAAACGTATTGAACGCTTGCCGCATTTTAATTCTGTTCCATCCCACAGTGGCGAGTAATGAAACTTTCAAGCTTCTCCGTCGTGATAAATTGCAGCGTTCATGCGGATTGAGTAAACTGCATTTTGCCAAACGTAAAATTCGTTAAATTATTATTGATTTACGACGTAAAGATAGTAATTTGGATTATATATCCTTTCAGACTTTTATATACCTTAATTCCGAATTCCGACATGATAAAATAATAGTCCAAGGTGATACGTAAGAAACTATGAAATTGAGCGTGACACAAGTCAAAGAACGCCCATTGCATGTTCAATGCCATATAAAATTGCAATAATAAAAATCATTATAATTGCACGTTACCGAGCATTATTGTTGAATCAGATCTTTTGCCCTGCTTCAAAACACATGCGCAAAATTGGCCGTCGAAACTGAATATTAACAAACTGGATTTTTAATGTAATCTTCATTTTGCATAGTACTTCAATTAAATTACTGTATAATTCTAAGAAAATTATAACGCCGACAGAGATAACAATGCCGAAATATTGCGTACTAACTACTAAAAGTAAACTTATCGCAAAGTAATAGAAATGCAGTGCAACGAGGAACATTGAAATTACATTCAAACGATAGTTCAAAGTTGAATAGAATTCAATTTCACGTTGCGCGCATTTCTTGCTTATAATTAATGTGAAAACGAGATAGTACTTACTCCCTCGTGGTCCGTAGAACTTAACGGAGAATTCATTTAGTCCTCCTAGAATCGTCACCTCGTGTTTGCTTTCTATTCTGTTTGGAGGCAAAAGAGTTAAGGAAAATCGTTCTCTCTCTCTTTCTCTGTCTCTGTCTCGCCGCGTTACGCTGCGTGCAGTATCTCCGTGCGACGGGAGAGGCAAATCACGGGTTGTCGGGCGTCGACGGCAAGAAACGACGTAGTAATCGACATAACGATGCACCCGGAAAATAGAAATAGAGGTAAGAGAAGATGCAAAACTGTGCCGAGCTATGGTGGACCGTTACGGCCAGCGCGTGACTATCTAACCGACACGAATATTCCAGGGACACAACGCTAAACCGTATCATTTTTCTGCCTATTTTTTTTTTTACTTTTCTCTCTTTATTTGCGCGATAGATTGCTTGCATGGCAAAACCACGGATTGGACTTGTGCGGTATCAATAAGCCACGCGGTTTAAATACAGCCGTTTTGCGCGGACTTTTTGCATTTGCATAAATATGGACAAGAAGAGAGGTATAAAACTTTATGAATTAGTTAATAAAACTTGGAAAATGTATGCGTCGGCACCTTTAAGCTCGCCCTTTTAGTTTATCGTTGGAGATATTGTAATCTCATTTATCGCACATAACCGTGATTTATATCGACTTGTACCTCGTGTATATGAATACAACGCGCTTAAAAAGGACGAGGATTGCAATAGGCTCTCACACACCATACACACACACAATCATACACACCATTAACGGGAACGTTTAAACCAGCGGAGGTCGCTGGCTCGCTTATCGCTTGTGTAAGAGCAAAACTTTCGAGGCGTGCATTAGAAAGTGCTTATCTAAACGGCGTTTCGTTGGAGATGAATTATTATTTTTTCTCGAAAGATCAAACGCGGGCCAAGCTTTGTTGTGTATACGAAAACGGCAAGAGCGGATCTTCCGACAACAGTCGCGAACGAAAACGAATCGCGAAAATAGATTTCGCCACAGATGCGTTTTAACGATATAATATAAATTACAAACGATCTTTCATCGCGAAAGAATCAAGCGATTAAATCATCGAGATATCTCGTTCGACCTAAAGGTGTCGAAATATTTCTCAAACCTCGCATTTACAGTGTAGCACGTTGTTGCGATTTCCGTAGGTATACGTTATACACTTACGAGGTACACTTTTATCATCGCGTAAAATCTGTGGCGCGCGGCGCAGCAATAAAACCCGTCCTGATTAAATTATTCAACGACCTGCACGTGAAACGCACGCGGTAGCGCTTTTCAACGCGTTGGAATATAAAAATATCATTAATTTAATATCTCTCCCCCCCTCCCCGCCGAATTTTGTCAGTCGTGAAACCAAAGTATGCAGCAGTGGGTACCCAGTGTCATTAAAATATTCAAGCGCATGCAAGAGCATTCGTCGTAATAATACATTAAATTGTGTAATTTTCCAAAAATTACACTTGCAGCCTTTCAACGTTGAATCTTCAACAAAATTACATACTTGTCATTGTCATTACACTGTTTTTACAAGGCAAACACCGTTGCATTCGCGATTTCGTCGTCCAGGAAAATCATATTGATTTTCTGATAAAAATTAAAAAAAAATGATTTTCTTAATTGCGCAACGCGTTATCAGACTCGTCGATAAACACCTCGATGTTGTGGCGAGCGGTTAGAGGCTGCCTTTCAGTATACGCGTTCTCACCTGCGGTGGAAGGGGGGGGAGCAGGTCCGAGAGCTTTGTTATCCGCAAGACCACGTTCCGTGAATGCACCCGATTCCGCGGCCGCTCGCGTTCTCAAACCCGACGGCGATGGTGCGCCCGGGTAAACACGCGGAGCCCCTCCTCCCGGAGCGGCGTAGAAGCAGCATCGGCCGCGAACAATGAACGGATACTCTCCGACGCGACGCGGCGAGGAAATAAACCAGCGAATCGCACGTGGGTCTCTCTCTCTCTCGCTCCCCGTTTGCACGCGCGTTCCTTTAATCGTTCCTCTCGTTGCGACACGCGATAGCACACGCCTTCGTCACGCGGCATTGATTAGAATAACTATCTCCCCGCCTCCGGATTTCATCTGGAGTAGTGCTCTCCAAGAAGCTGCCACTGCAAGCCTCGGGTTATAACACGTCCTCTATTACAAGTTATTACATTAAGTAATTACGCGTGGCGTGCGTGACATTACGAGCACTAATTTTATAACGTAAAGAGGAAACTTTTAAATATCCTACATTTCAACGTTTAAGGAATAATTTTTAATTAGCAGATATTTGTTCTGTACGTTTTATGAATTTTATGGTGTATTTCGTTTTCATAACATCATTTCAATCACATCGAAAGCCACGAGCGAAACGAGATGGAAGCGGGTCCGCGAGCTAGCATCGCGATAAAAATTGCAGTCTCCACTTTACAGAAACCTCCCGGGACGCGAAAAGGGCAAAGATACGCGCTCGAAGGGTACAAAGGAAAATTTTTCATGACGAGGCGTATGGAAATCGCCGAATCACCGCGCAGCTTCCACGTATTCTAATCTGAACCAATTTCTTGCCGTGCAAAATCGCTCGCGCATCCACGTGAGTCATTGCGTTGTCGGCGCGCTGAAAGTCGTACGCTTTCCGCGCGTATCCTGACACGAAATCCGCGCGCTCGGTCGGCCTTTCCGCGTTGCTACCCATTATCGTGGAATAATGGAGATATCATCTCGCGCGTGTGCGTCTCTATTCATCAAATGAGCGTCTCTATTCATGTGCTCTAATACACATCGCCGAATTAGCGCCGCGGCGGTACAAGGCATCCTGTTACGAGGAACAGCCGACATGTGCGTCTGACGGACGCATCCACAACGGGCGTTATTAGAGAACAGATCGCCTCCGTGTTTCGACGTCCGTCGACACGGCGGCGTCGACGTCAGAGAACTGAAAATGGAAACCGGTCGTCGAAAAGTAAAAAATAAATAAAACCAAAAAAAGAAGCGAAAAACAAGTTATTCATCGCGAGTGAAAAATATCGAATTCTGAGATAAACAAAATTGCATTTATATATTTAAAAAAAGAAAACGATGTTAAAACGCGAAACGATATTACGTTGCGTTTCGGATTTTCGGAGCGAATTGAGCGCGGACGTTTCGGAGAGACGAGACGCTGCGATGTAATCCCGCGAAACCGCCGAGGGTAAGATAGGTAAATTCACGCGTCGGCGAATGGATAAAACGCCTGTGCAACGTTCCCGGGATGCGTCGTACAAAAAACGAGCGCGACGTTTAAATCCAATTGAGCGGCACGCCCGTCGAGAAATTGTCCGAGCGGAAGTCTGTAACGGCCATAACGCTCCAAGGATTTTACATTCCCATTGGCATAACGCAAGATACACCATAAACGAACGGGGCTCGACGGAAACGATTGCTCAATCCCGGGGGACCGTTACATTCTCTCCTGCCCGCGCAACGTTGTTGTTTACAACATTGAAACGAGCCGGGGACAGTTTGTTTCTCTCTCTCCATCTCTATTCTCTACCTACTGTCCGTCTCTATGTATTACTCCAATGCCGATCGATCAGTACAGGCTCGTAATTCCTTTTCGCCCATCGTGCTTTCACAATCGCGGCCATATATTAAAATAAGAAAAGCCGATTTGTATGCTGGATTTGCGCTAGAAAATTCAGAAAAGAAGGAAACCCCGCAAGAAAAATCTCCAAGACGTGAATGGCGGAGATATTTATAAGCAACACGACGAAATAAGATTCGCAGGATTAAACGTGATATAATAAAACAACGCTGAAAAATAATCTACGCTTCTGAGTGAAATGGAAATAATTAGATTATAAAGTAAAAGAGGAATCGAGAGACGTAGTAGGACCTCTAATTTCTTTTAAAGAGATTTGGGATAAGACTAATCTTATCCTTATCCCGTGTCTTCATTTTTACTAAAGTTTTTTGACACAAAACTTCTAACCCTGGTTCGTAATTCTTTTCCTTGTACTATCTCTTTCCGAATTGTGTGTTTATGTGGGTGTATAAGTGTCCGCAGTGGTAAACTCGAGTCAGTAAGTTTGTTAGGCCCAAAAGATTGTTCGGGTCAATCCTCCTTGCGTATATTTAGATTGCATTTAGATTTAGAAACCATTACGCGATATGACCGATAGATCCGAAGAGCGCGAAAGATCAGAAGTCCACCAAGCTGATTGTCGAGTCGAAAAAATCATGACGTGCGTAACTAGAGGCTTCGTTTTCTAATAGCCACCGCACAAGACTCTCGTACGGTCACGTAGCGTAACGTAACGTGAGCCAAGAAACGTATTGGTTTTACGGCCGTTACGGCGTTATACGTTTCTTGTGCGTTGATCTACGTTACGTTACCATGCGAGAGCTTGTGCGGAGGGCTCTAACCGATACGTTTCTTGTGCGTTGACTCACGTTACGTTACGCTACGTGACCATACGAGAGTCTTGCGCGGTGGCTCTAACGCGGCGTTTCATTACCGTAAGAGACGAACGAGCAAAGGAAAGAAACTGTCGACTGAAACACGCGAGGATCACCAAGCCAGGCGAGGAGGAATCGATTTTTCAGTTCACCCGCGAAAAGGAGCGCGACTGAAATCGCGCGATAAAATTATTCACAGGACCGGAAAAAAATACATTGCGCGCGCGATTAATGGCACCTCTTGCGCCGATATAGTATTGTACTTTTTCCGATGAAAAACAATGTTTCTCCGCGTGAATTAGGCGAGGCGAAACGCGACACCGTTCGCATAAAATCACTCTGATTAGAAATTAAAATGAAGGAGCGACAGGTTCCCCAAAATGTCCAAATGATACACTCGACAGATTGATGCGTTTTTACAACGCGATAAACACGTGATACTTAGGTAATAGCACGTGAGAAATCGAGAGACCTTCAACTGGGCGATGGATCGTGCGCGAAGCGGCCTGTAGTCCTATGACGCGCTCCCGGTATTAATGAATGTCGCGAGACAAGCGGAAAGATACGCGTTAATAATATGTTCAATAATATGTTCGTCGATACGCACGTCGCACAGTGCAAACAACGCACCGCGATTGTAATAACGATATAAGGTCGATTTACACTATACGACACGTGCCGTCATCTTCCGGCAACGGCACATATCGGCACGACAAAACATTAAAACATGCTTTTTAAATGAAACTGTCCACACTAATCGGCACCGGCACGCACTGTAAAAAAATTTTGTAAAATTACAACTAATATAGTGGGTAATTTTGAGACTCACTATAATAAGTGTAAATTTCCACACATTTTTAATTTGTGTAATTGTAATACAAAATTACTTTTTCCTTTTGTACTGTAATTTTGTAAAATTACAACAGTTATTATAGTGCGTCTCAAAATTACCCACTATAATAGTTGTAATTTTACAAATTTTTTTTACAGTGCGGACCGACACCGACATTCTCGCAAAAAATATTCTGACGGTCCGTGTCGGTGCCGGTCTGACAGTGTGAATTAGTAAATGGTAGAGAACAAACGCAGCAGAAGATGGACCAAGAAAAATTAACTGAAAATGTTAAGTCCTTCATATGTAATAAGCCATCCGAAATAGGTTGAATCAATTTTAACAAGTCATAAAATTTGCAGTATCCTAAAATATTGGTAAAACTTGTCGTTCTATTTCAGTTAGTCTTTGGACAATGTCGTTCAAGTTTCCTTTTTTTTTAATATTTGATATACCCATTTTCGATTTCTTTTCTTCGTGTTTTTTTTTACTTTGGCTTCGTCATTGTCTAAAAATAAGACTATAAGAACCAATTCATCATCGTTGGGTGATCCATTCATCGTAGCTGCTAAACGTCAACTGATAGACGCGATTGCCGAAGCAGTGCAGTCTGAACATACGCATTAATTTTGTCGTGCTGGCCGATACGTGTCATTGTCCGTGTCGTACAGTGTGAATCGACCTTTATCCGTTTCGTACGCGCGAATGCGCTTGCAAACCATTACAGTGAGCCATTAACGATCCCTCTCTTCATTTCTAGCTTTGCCGAAGTGCCTCGTTAATTACAGGATAATTGATTAAGTTGATTTCGATATTGCATACGCGAGGAAACTTCTGCAGCGACATCCCGCGAAGCCTATTCGCGTCGTATCGCCGCGATCGCGGTCACGACGATCCTGCTGGGATTCGATCGCGAGACGTGATTTATCGTGATCGAGCGTAACCGACCCAAACCTCGCCGCCGGTGATTTTGAACGAATAAGCGAATCCGGGGAACAATACCGCGAACTATTTCGCGATGTTGCATTCACCAGTTTTGCGGATGATTCCGCCTCAATTACGTTGAGTATCGATTCGTAACGGAGTATCGGCGTGCAATTATTGACGGTAAATCTAGAATGCTTGGGGTAAACAGAAATACTATGAACTTCATAGAAAAACAGTAGAACAAAAATTTAGATAAAAAGAATCCTAATAAGAAATAAAAGCGTAATTCTCGTAATCAGGACTGTTAAATAGAAAGTATCTTTCGTACTCACATTACTGTCGTTATGTTAAATTTTAAATGTTCACTCCTTTTACATCCCGGGCATTTTAGACGTGTTGCTGCGCGTCAGAGCGGAGTAAAACGGAGTTATTATCGTTATACTCTACGATCTTTTCTATATATAGGAAGACCAATCGTCCGTATGCTAAACCGTAGGAATACTGACGGGAAACTATAAAGAGTCTTCAAAGAAAGCGTGGCATTAACTCTCGGCGTGTACTCTAGGCGACAAATAAGTATTGCGTAATATGAACGATAATTTAACAAGCAGCCGACCGTGCTCTCGGACTTTAAGAAGGGGAGAGAGAGAGAGAGAAAGAGAGAGAAAGCGAGAAATTTATAAGAGCAGCATCTTCAATTACGCTCGCGCGCTCGCATTGCGTCGAAAACGCGAGAGCGCGGACCGTAAATTTTGCTGCACAATCATTTTCCTTGCTGCTTATTCCCACGACGCACTCGAAACGCGTGCACATCATCGGTGTTAAACGTGAGACGCGTCTAATTACTCTAATTAGATACCATCCGCGACGCGCAGATGAATTCGATTTCGAAAACCGTTGAGGGAATAAACGTCGCGGAGTTGCTCCGCTTACGGCGCGCGTTTCCGTCATCCTTAAAGAGGCCTTCGGAAGCTCATTTACGAGCCGAGCATTATCTTCCGACGCGCAGTATGTTCCGGAATTATTGCGTTTTCTTCCGACCGTGTGTCGCGAGTATACCAAAAATTACGGAGATCGTTTCAACCTCGATAAGCTCTTACGTTCTGAGGCATAATCGATTAAATATCGCAAGAATTTCAGGCAATTTTCAAGAATCCGAACGGACAATACAATTCGATTCACGGCTGATTCAGTAACTAAACTTCGCTTCATCGAATTTTAATGTAAAATAAGCGAGGAGAGAGTCGCATAGTTTTCACGATATTTCCTATAAGTTCAAAATTCCGTCGTTCTCTCGAAATATCTCCCGAAATATCTCTCGATGGGGATCTTGAGACATCCTGAACACAGGTTAGAACCGAGATAAAGAGCGATCGGCTCTTCCCACGCGGTTACGTGGCAGCGGCGAAACGCAAGGTCCCCGTTTCAGGTTCTCCGGCGTATATGCTTTTGCGGTATATGAATCAAGCGACGTCGTCCCGCGTGCACGGCACGGAGAAGGGAAAGGCAGAAAACGCAGAGGCTCCTCAACGACGACGACGGCGACGGTAAGGACGGTGGGG
Organism: Temnothorax curvispinosus; assembly: GCF_003070985.1. Taxonomy (NCBI): domain Eukaryota; kingdom Metazoa; phylum Arthropoda; class Insecta; order Hymenoptera; family Formicidae; genus Temnothorax; species Temnothorax curvispinosus. Next base: position 34,585 of record NW_020226107.1, read on the forward strand.
GAAGCACGGTAAGGTCGATCAGCTGGCGGGCGAGCGAAGCAAAACGAGGAAGGAAGGCAAAAGAGTGCACGCGCTAGCATACTCACGTCGCTAGCCGGGGCTTTGTGTTACGCGGAACTTTGTAATTCAGCTGGGTATATAAAAGCTGAGTGTAAGAATATAAAACATGTATGAAGCACGACGTATAGGCAAATTCGCTGAGCGAAGTGGGCCGCAACTTTTACGCGCCGACGCTTCGCCACCGAGAAAATGACGAAAAAATATCGCGACGGTGGTTCGCGCGCCAGAGTCTTTACAAGACCTAGAAAGCCTTATGGGCGAAAATACGATATATGGGATAAAAATGCACGCGAGCTGCTGTTGACTAATCGATCAATTATAACTCGGGTTCGTTTCGAGAAAACGTTATCGCTTGAAGTAACGAGAAGCAAAGTTTATTTTAATCGGCAGCTATCGCACAAGAGCGAGGTGAGTCGATCGTAATAAGATTTATAAAGGGAAAAAAGGATGATTCAGATATGCGATAATCTTATACGATACGGCGACTTTATCGTCGCCGTTGATCGCACCGTTGAAAACGAAATAGTAAAAGTTCGCGGAGAAAGAGAGAAAACGGTGGCGATATCGGTGTAACACGGCGAGTGAACGTATAGAAGTGAGCAAGCCTTAAAATAAACTGGTCACTGCTGTGACCAACACATTCGCCGTCCGAGAACGAAAGACTTTCCGGAAATTCTAAAACGCACCCAGCGGAACGAACGCGGAACGCGGACGCATCCAATTTGTTTCGCTCGTTTCGAGGCGGCTTGCAGCATTAATGCATATGCTTCAACACAGCGTGATCGATATCGCGAGACAAGGAAAGAACGGAAAAGAACTCTCGGCATCGCGCACGAGGAAGCTATCGTGATTGTCCGAGGCTGTCACGCGTCTTTAATCCCCTTCCCCCATGCGGCCCTCCCGTTTACTCGAAAATAACTTCATCCAATTTTCAAAAGACGGACGGTAATCGTCGGAGGTAGGATCTAAATTATGGGCAAGCGCCACGTGCCCGTTTCTCGACGAGGCTCCGCGAAACGTTTTCCGTGCAAACGACTGACTCGCTTTAAACGGCGCGTCGCGTCGTGCGCTTGACGCGCGCGAGCGACACTCTGCGCAATTCGCGAAATAAGAGACATCGCGCGATTTAAGGCGCACGCTGGCGATTTGCGTTCGTCCGTGCGTCCGGTTTTACAAATATCTCGGTTGCGCGCGAACGTGATTACATCCGGCATTATAACTCCGAAATATTGCGAAATCGTAAACATCGCTTGAACGGTGCCGGGGGAGGGGGGGTAATCACGACGACGGCAGAATCGACGAAAGTAAACGTTCAAATATAATTCCCCGAGATATATTGCCCGCACATGCGTCGTGCACGTCTGGCTTGATCTGATGGCCTTGTTATCACGATAAACATATAGTGCGTTTGTCGGTAGCTAGACCGAATTCGGTGTTTTGTCCGCTCTTCGAGATAAGGTGACCCGGTGACGTTTCGTGATCGCGAAAATTCGACCGATACCGAGCGGAGTCACGTTACACCGCGATATTATTCTGTGGCACGCAATTTTTCACGCACTATGCTGACCGAGGAAAAAAAAGATTAATTAAATAGAAATCAAATTTCATTTTTAAAAGTTTCGAAAGAAAACAGAAGAAAATGAGAAACAAATTCAATAATGTGTGTGCCACATGCGATTTCTAAATTCCAGCACTTTCTTAAACAAATAAGATTATTAAAATCAAGCAATAGATAAAGAGATAAAGTTGTTCTACGCAGTTTCTAATGACTCACTGCTTTATATTCGTCGCAGATCGAGAAGTTGGCGATAACTTCGAGACACGTCGGTATCTGGAGAATCGAGGAGCGCGATCGATTGGAAAACTCTCCGCCGGCATTAATTTTATAACATCGTTATTTTCCGCGCCAGGCCGCCACGTTGCGTCGCGCAGAAATATCAAAAGTGCGTCGGAGCCCGCGTGTCGCGGCGATAATCGTAAAACGAATTAGCCGTCTCGTTTAGCCGTAACCTCGAGAAAAGCAAATTTAATACGCCGTATAGCGAAAGGGTTAACGAGCTCCGCCGAGCGCAACTTCGCGACGACCGAGGTGCGATGCAAATTGGATTATCAAGCCGCGAGATATTCCACCTGTTACGAATACCGGGGCACGCACCAGCGGTATTGCGATAAAATTAGGCGCGATGAGGTGTTGATACACAACGATTAAAGAGGTCCACTCTACGACGCGCGTATGTACGAGAATAATCCCGCGAGCGTCAGCGTGCTCGGCAGCAGCATCTCACGGAGGAGATGCGTCGTGACTGAAAAACGGCCAAAAACACGCGTGTGCCGTTCGACTCTCGTAACGTCACGCACAGCTAGAAGATCAGAACCGCGAATTTCTCGAAACTTTGACTTTCGTTCGCCAATCGGGACGGGAGTTAATTATGTCAATTCCGTGGCTCATAAATAGCGCCGATGTCAAATTATATAAATAAAATTCGTATCTTTGGCAATTCGAATAAAGCAGTGGATGTAAGACGTTTCGCGAAAGATTTTACCCTGGCCTCTTTAAGATATTTGAGAATATTTATTTTCGCGCTCGTCGCTTCGTTTTGACGCTATCTACTGTTATTTTAAAGCCTGTTACGTTGCATTTTTCCCCTCTCTGTCCCCTGCACCTACATCTCACGTGTCGCGTCGCGTCTCGTCTCGACAATGTAACATGGCACGCCGGGACGTGTGTAAACGTATCGCGCAGTTAGCCTCGCTCGCTCGCTCGCTCGCGCCGCCACGAGATAATTCTGCCCCGGTACGATAATTAAACGCACGATGTGTTTCTCGAGGCGCGTATCGATTCGCGCGTCGCGCGTCCCCGTGTATCTCCCGGAGCGGCTCTCTCCACACTCGGAGAGCCCGCTCTATAATAATCCCCGAAGCTGCACGGAGCGACCTTCGAACCCGCGCGTCGCGTTTATCGCGATGAATAAAAGAATTATATTGCCGACATACGCGCGCGCGCTATCATTCGCTAAGTAACGACACCGTGCGCGTAAAAAAAAAAAAAAAAATCCAGTAAACGCGCTGTAAAAGAAAGAGGGAAGAGGTATTATCGACGAATTATCGAGGATCGGAGCGGGCCGCGCGCGTTTTCCTTTCTTTGTCGACCGAGGGAAAGAGCGAGGCGTATCGCGAGATTACCGAGTCGAACAAGAAATGTCGATTACGGGACGGCACATCGGCGTTAATTAAACTTTCTTTCTTCTCTCTATCTATATTGTTATCTCTCGAGCGCATCAGCTGGCTAATCGTTCGCTCTTTCTCAAAGGAAAGAGACCGTGTCATCTGAGCGGTCACCTATCGGACTCGCCGTTAGTTGCGCAAAGAATATCCCGTCTTTTTTTCTTCTTCCTCTTTTCAGTTTTGCAACGGGCAATCCGAACGGAAAGAGAAATATACCCGCGATCGCGCGGAGTAAATTCGGATAAAAATTTCCTCGTCGCCGATCGGCGGGATCGACAGAGGAGTCAGGAGAGATCGCCGATGTGTAACTGACCTTCGCAAGTCCCGGCGCGCAAGACCCGTCGCCGCCGTCGCGTTTTCGTCGCGTCGCATATGACGAACCGCACGCGAAATATACATATCGACCCGTCCTATTACATGCGTCAGTACGGCGAGATCTGGCCCGATGGAATATATAGAGACCGTCATCGCGTCGGCCGCTTTATTTTTACTCGCGCGTGCTAAGGCGCTCTCTGACCACTTCGCTCTCGCCTCGTTTCGAATTCGCCGCGAACGAGGGTGACGTCTCAATTAACGTTCCTCTCGCTGGTCCGCGTCCCTCTTTGTCTCTCTCTCTCTTTGTCTCCGTGGTCCTGGCTGGATCTCCGCGTCTCGAGGAACGGAATTCGAGGCGGGGATTTTCGAGCGGAGACTCGACGAGATCTCTCCTAGAGAGCAACGCTCTATTTGTAGAACAGGGAACAAAAAGAATAAAAACGAGGGAAAACGAGAGAAGAGGTGGAGAGAAGTAGGCAAAGACGTGAAAGATGGAAGAGGAAGGAAAAAAACGAAGAATGGGAAGATCCATCCATCCCGAGGCTTTTCTGTATCCCAGAACCCTCGGTCCCTCGAGCGCTCACCCTCGGTCGCCACCGTAATAATCAACGTTACGAAAAAAAAGCATTATTCTTTTCACGCAGTCCTATATATGAGGACAAAGAGAACGGAAGTTTCGTTTGGACGAGAAGTAATCGCCAGGCGTGACATCGGCGCTTCGATAATAGCGGCGACGCGAACCGCGTGATTATATCGCAAATAAATAACCGAGGCAGGTGTAAGCGAGGTGTCTTCGAAAGCGCGATACGGGGAGGGGGAGAAAGAGACAGAAAGAGACAGAGAGAGACAGAGAGAGACAGAGAGAGACAGAGAGAGAGACAGAGAGACAGAGAGAGAGAGAGAGAGAGAGAGAGACGGAGAGAAAGAGAGCGCGAGAGAGAGGGAGGGAAAACAAAAGGAGTAGAGCGAAGCGAAGCGTGAGCGAGAGCGAGAGCGAGCGAGCGAGCGGGACAACGACACGCTCGCTCACCGCTCGTCCACGCACGCACGAACGAACGCATACGCGCAAGCGCCTACGAGTCAGCTGGTTAAAAACAGCTGTGGCCGAAACGTCGACAAAGCGGCGAGCGGCTTGGAGACGAGTTAAATGTCCGCCGCGCGTAAACGAGCGAATTTTTTTTTTTTTTTGCCTTTTGTATCGCTCGCGAGCCTCATCGCATCGGCAATACGATTATCACGGTGATTATTGTGCTCGATAAGCGAGCCAGCGATTCGCCACGTGCACACGCACACGCATACACATCCACACGCTGGACACAGAGTGCTGAATAAACTTATAGGTGCACAGACCTCGAGGTTCAAAGGTGAAAGAGGGAGGGAGAAAAGAATCTTTAAATTTCCATAAAACTTTAGTGGTCTACGAAAAGCGATCAAAGACGTTTCGATCTTTAATTAAATTTATCATCAGATATTCTTGGACTTTTTACCGATAATTTTATAGATTTACTTGTCCGTTTAATTAGCGATTATAATATGAGACCGCGGGAAGAATTTCCCATTAATAAGAGAGTCTAGAAATAGATTGTCTTCTAAACACACACAACCAACGAGTGCTTAATCTTTCTGTTTACATCCAGTAGACGTTAATCAAGAGAAATTTGAACACGATGCGCGATGGTCTCTGTATTTGGTATAGAAAACTAGGAAATTACGAAATTCGACCAAAATTTCGTATCAGATCGACGCGAAAGGTTTGTCGTGTTCATCAAATAAAGTCGGAGACAAAATTTCAAAAGATTAGAAAAGAAATCGCGGCATCCGACGTGCCCCTTTTCTCATTTACATTTTTTCGATCTTTTCGGAGAACCGTTCGTTAGAACGATCTAACTTTACTCGATACAAAGCTCTGTGAAAACGCTCGGGGAAACGCGAAACCTTTTGCGCCAACCCGACACGACAAAGAAATCCGCGAGCGAGGTCTATTCCGCTCGTAGCTTTTCAGCACCTTGTATAAGCCCACGCACACACACGCACACAGCAGACGCGCGCGTGCAAGTAGGAGGCGCGTTGCGATTGCGAGTCGCTCTCACGTGCGCCGCCACTGCGCGACAATGTGCAGAATCGCACGAGGTACTTATCGGACTCCCAGCGTGGAAGGGGGGATGGTGCCCCCGACGGACGAGAGGACGGGGAGCTTTCTCGCAAAAAGCGGCTCTCTTCCAAGGATACAGTTTGATAACGTCCGTGTCCATGCGTCGCTTGCCGGCGCTGGGGGACGACATATTTATCGGCGCTGCTCGATCGTCGACGGTGCTGAGTTCGGCTGGGGCCCTTCCTCGCCCCGCGGCGCTCCTGGTAGCGTCCTCCACCACTACCTCCTCCACCGCCCTCCTCCTACTCCTCCGCCGTCCGCTGCGCGTGGATCAGCTGAGCCCGACAGGCACTCCGTCGTGCCCCGGGAGGGCCCTCTGGATAAGCGCCCCCGTCGATTACCCTTCTCGGCGCGTGAGGGAACGATCGCGAACTCCTCGCGCGGCCGTACTCCGGGCACTCTGCGGCGACACGCACTTCTCTGTCCCCGACGATAATGTAAAACGAGCGTTATATTCAGCGCACTGAGTAACCGAGAAAGAGCGAGAGCGAGCGAGCGAGAGAGAGAAAGAGAGCGTCAGCCAGAGCGAAGGGAGGGGGAGAGTGAGAAAGAGAGAGACAGACGCACACACGAGCGTCGCGCGACGAACGACGGAGGGAAGGAGAAAAAAGGGAAGAAAAATAAAAATAAATAAAGACTGCACGCTCGCGAACGCGCGACAATCGACCAGTCGATCGACCAGATCTTACGAGGCTCGCCCTAACCGAAGGGCGAGTACGCGGGGCGAGATCACGCGGACGATCTCGCGATTCGACGCGGGCGAACGCGAGACGTGGAATAATCCGCCGCGAGGTGAAAACTGCGCTCGTTCGCGCTGCGCTGCGTCCGTCTTTCTTTTCTTCCTTTCTTCGTTTCCCTCCTCCGCGAAGCGCGTTGTGAGCGTCGCGCGTGTGCGTCTCTTTCTCTCTCTATCTCTCTCTGTCGCTGTATGTGTACAAGCGATCAGTGCGTCTCTCTCTCTCTCCCTCTCTTTCCCCTCGCTCGCTCTCTGCCCGTGGAAAAAAAAGCTCGAAACTACCAGACGAAAGGGATGGTCCGCCTCCTCCTTCTCCTCCAAGGGGGTGACCTCCTGCTTCCGAGAGTCCGCTCGTCGGCCTCCCTTCTCGCGCGGACCAGGCCAGGCCAAGGAAGCCACGGGGAGGCTAGAGGATCATTTCGTCGTCGATGACGAGACCGTCGCGCACGTCAACCGCCGTGTTTCTCTCACTCGCGGCTCGCTTTCTCTCCTCTCTTTCTCTCTTTCTCCGTAGCTTTTCTTTCGTGCCACGGACGCGTACACACGGAAAAAAACCGTCCCCGTCCTGCCAGAGAGAGAGCCTAAACGCCAACCGCCGTTAAAACGCCTGTTCCTTCTCCCTCTCGCGCGCGCGCGCTCCCTCGCTCTCTCTCTCTCTCTCGCGCTCTCTCGTGCAACCCGCGACCTGTCAATCCACGATCTTCGCCACCATCTGATTGCGTTCTCGTCGCTCGCACACTGGACTCTCCTGCCTCCTGGCCCCGACCGACGCTGCTGCCTCCGACGAGCGACGACAGCGGCGTTCGGCGCGTGCGCAGAATCTCTCGGTTAAATTCTCTCTCCCCTCGAGTGTGTGAAGCTGCCGCCCGCGGACTCCGAGCAAATAATGCGCCGCCATTTCCCAATTTCCCATCGCCGGCACGCGGCGGGAATTTTAACGTCCGGATTCGCAATGGCTCTCGATACGTGATTCACGCGTTTGAATACCAATCGCGATACAAACGCTTATCCCAATAGATTCGCTGTCGCGCAAAATGCAGAAATGGCTACAACAGATCCGTTTATTTAAAAAGTGTATAAAAATCACCAAATTATATAAAAATGTTGCGAAGGCGGTGCACGGTATTGTAGAGTACGTCGGATTTACTTACAAATACAATTGCTTTCGGTACAATGTTTCTTTTACATAACAACGAAACAGCGTGGATTACTGAATCCATCAAAAAAGTCCTGGACTAATTATTGGGTCGTTGCTCGAATTAATTGTTTAGAAAGGTAAAAGAATCTTCTGTAAACTTCGCTCTCGTGTCTAGTTTAAATACCGCTACATTACTTGATTAATATGCACTAGCATGAAGTCGACATACGGAGAGAGACTACTATTGCACCTTACTTTATAAAATGCTACTTTATAATCAGTGCCTATAATAAGTACTACATTAAGTGTCTCGATATTACATTAAATACATACACAATCATCTGTAGAATGTTATCGAACAGTTCCTGATCTAATTTTTAAATAATAGATTCGTGCGAACTACACCTTGCGTATTCATAGCGTTATCTAAAGTGAAAGACTTGCATTAATACTTTGTATATGTAACGATGTATATGATAAAAAACTGACGCTATTTTGAATGGCAGACTTAAGTGAGTTGGCACATACTTTCCGTTTTGAAATTTGTTACTTTCAAGATGCCGCAATAAATCACGAATACTGGCTCTTAATACTATCAATCATGATCGAATACATTGTATTACAAATGATAGATGAATGCCCAATAATGATATGTATAATATAATATAAGATATCATAGGAGGCTTTTTTTTATGTAATTCTAATTAGGAAGTAAAAACTACATTCTTCGCTTCACGCATCTCACGCTTAATATATGACAAGTGAATAGAAGAAATAAGTATATGCTTTACGAATTCCTAATATAAATCGTCTAAATCTACTCATTACGTTGCTGATTAATTGCAACAAATCACTTATATAAACACATTTAATGTTTATAACATCTTGTAAGATTGGAATGCTATTTCAAATTTTCAATGTCGATTTAAAAATACTTAACTGTTTAAGTATGTAATACATAGATACAGCTCTTACATTAACAGACGAGTCACATGTTAATATAAAAAAAATTATTAGATTAGTGCAGGACTACTATCTATCAGATTGCTATAAGCATATAATACTGAAAGTTCTAAAAATTTTACATGTAAAAAATATGTCAAGGAAAAATTCTTTAACCTTTTCTCTCAACATAAAAATTTCATCGATATTTAGCAGTTAAAAATATACCTTATCTATTAGTAGCTTTATAGAAATTAATTGTATACGCAATACGGTAATACATCCATATAATACTGTGTAAATTCTATCTCAATTACAGATTAGCTGCTGTTTACTACGTAAAGTCATTTCATCTCATGTGCATAATGTAAAACGTTTGATTCGGAAATGTTTGATTATCGTTTATGCAATATTTTCGCGAATTTAAAGAAGAATGTAGAAAATATTTGTATAACATGTTAAGGATCTTCTATTAAAATAACATGATCTATTGTTTTATTCTAATACTTTCTCTCGTATAGTTCTTTTAAGTACGTGATTTTAAATATTACACATCACTTGTGTTTGAACATACATATATATTTACGTTGTAATTACGCTAAATTTTTGTGTAAATGGTATAAAAAACAGATCTTATATTAAATCTACTCCAGAATTTGTACTTATAACAAATATCAACGAATACGAAGATGAAATGACTTATATATATTTCTTATTATAGATAATATAATATTATAAATAGGTACATAAAAACATACAAAAAAATGTTGGAAGCAATAAATAATCAAATTTGGCATATAAAATCGTGTGTAGGAGTATTATCAGTCATTGGGTTCCTAATAAATAGTGGAAAATCTAAGTACAGTTCTACTTACAAGTGCTACTTATAACAATTAAGTACATTAAGTATTAAGTAGAGTTTGTCGTGTTGTCCTGTTTCTTACAAAATGTACACAAGTAGACATATGTACTTTACTCTACTGCTGTTTTTCGTGCAAATGCAGTCAGAGACAGCATCTCATTAGGATCGGTTGGCAAAGGAGAAAATTCGATTTCTTCACTAATACTGTTCTCTGAAAGTTAAAAAATAGCATGTTTTATCGCATAAATATATCAATAGAATTTGATAAAATTTAAGATCTAATATTAATATACATGATATATAAGAATCTCAAATGTATATTTAATTTATAAATAGAAATGTTGTATATTTACCAGATGGCTCAATTGGCCATTGCTTATGGGAAGGCGCATAGAGACATAATAATGCAATGATGTAAATATTCCACATTCCATATACCCCAGTGAAAAAGGCAGAAGTCATTTCCAACTGTAAATCTTCGTCCCATTTCCACTGACCTTCCGCAACCTATCTCAGAAACGTTATACATATATAATTGTCCAATTAATTATATATAATTAAAACATCAATTTCTTACCTGTCCGAGTATAAAACCAATGACGGTTAATGACGCACATAATAACGTGGCGATCATTAAGAATTTGAAACGATATATGACACCCTCATAATGCAGGCGTCGCGCCGAGCTCATGCTAGGTAAAACGGCTCTCTTCGCGCTAATGTTCATGAACACTTTCCATATCATATAAGATAAAAATAACAGATATACTCCGGCCGATATACCAGCCAAGATAATGAAAGACAGCTATTATTTTAAGATTAAGGAAATTAATCTAAAAAATTATTTTAAAATTCTTTTTTAATCTCGTTTCTTGTAAAAAGATGTGTATCAGATAATTTGGAAAGGATACTGCCAATTTCGTGCCAAGATCAGTGACCCATATTGAATAGAATGGATTTCTCAGTTGTACACCACGCTCGCACATATCGAATACGAACAGCGAGAGACAACCAGTACCTACTGCAGAGAGATGCCGCCAATAACATTTTAATGAATTTCCTTGGTCACCCTCCTGAAACGTACATTATCGAATTCAGTATCTTTCATTAAGAAAATAAAAATTCACACATAAAAGAAAACTTACCTGAATCTAAGAAAGACCAAGATGCGTACGCAAAACAAAAAAGATGTAAGTTATTATTAATATGATTGGAGCAATTTTAAATAATAAAAGTTCAATTTTTTTACCATCAAGTGTTCACCGGCAAACACAAGCCAGAATGATAATAATGTTGCATAAAATACCCCTTGTCGAATATCACCCAGCAAAAGCATAAATGGCATGTCGTAAGCGAGTGTTAAATATTCCAATGGCACTGAAAATAACATAATAACGATTTATAGATAAATACACGTAAATAGGAAACTTGGGAAATTATAAATTAAGCACAGAGCAATTAACATACGATTTAAAAATGTTAAGGCAGAACCCAAAGCTAGGAGCATGTACTCCAAAAGAGCGGGCGATCTGGATAACATGTACACTCTCCTCCAATACCAAGCCAAAACAGCTAGCACTACTGGGAAATAAATGGTCTTCAGACTCACCCACACCTTCGTGAATCCGCCATTTTGATTAATAGCCTAGATTAACATCACAAATAATACATTGAATCAAATAATTTTTAATCAAAATTATAATTATTCATAACGATATAAGAATTTTACGTTCCGATACTTACTGTAAGCCATAAATCAACAATGTGTCCAAGTCCTTGATTTTTATCAGTGTCAGAAGGAAGACGAATATTCAACAGATAATAATCGTGATACAAAGATCCTAATTCAAACAACGGCATAACGCTACAATTGTAATTATAGTGCTCCAGTGGCTGGAATAAATTAGACATTTATAAATTTGTATTTGTATGCGCGTGCAGAAAACAAATATTCACTAATAATATTATATAAGTAAATGTACCTTGTCTATGCTGCAATCCAAAATTCTTTCCACGATAGAAGCAGCATATGGTTTCCATGCATTATCTGGATCTCCCTTATTTCGATATGCTAGCCGTGCATCCAATGTTATTTTCGTCCTAGGAGCTATAGAGAAAACTATGTCAGAATCATAGTTAACAAAAAGTTTTAAACAGCAGCAGATACATTACCAATTTCAATCTGGTTGGTATAAGATATATCCACTTGTAAAACACCTATCAAGTTTTGCTGCCATCTCGAATAATCAAGCTGCATACTGTTTCGTGGAACGGGCATCTAAAATAAAAGAGATTTATTAAATCTTTAAAGTTCAAAACCTCTCTTGTAACTACTAGTTATACATAATTTTATAAATTATACCTGAAATGTATATATAACTTGATAAGCCTGTTGAGTGTCCAAACTAAAATGATGCATGTCGACTGGGATACAAGAACCTTCTCCTCTTGAGTAAAACCATTTATCTTCGTCATAAGACCCATTAACACTAATAACTTTGCACGGTGTGCCAAGAATATTCTGACTGCTGGCAGGTGTAGGTGCTAAAAAGACACACACATACGTTATATATTTTATATAAATTAATCTAAAAGACAGTTATCATATATTTTATAACAATTTATTATATCTCTAAAGTCCTTCAGAAAATCTATAATTCCTATCAGAATTATCTCCCAAGATAGAATTCTATTCATAATTTCATGTAATATAAAAAACGTTTAAAGAATCAAAATACACATATGTACAAAATATTTATCGAAATACTAGTATATCAAATTATAAACACAATTCTTTTCTAAAAGCCACTTTATAAAAGATTCATAATTTACTTTAAATTTCAGGCTACCGTTCCTTTTTATTTTATATAATATCAAAAATATCAGAATGCACGTGCACATAAAATATATATGAAATACGTAGCACATAAAATTATAAATAGATCTTTATTCTGAAGTCTGCTTTATAAGGTCCATAATCTGTTTCAGATTTGTATTTGTAATTTTATATGCATACATCTACGTATTTTAATATATCTCATATATCTGTGTAATCCTGATTCTTCAACATTTTATTTTGCATAGTACATAAAATTATAAACAGAATTCTATTCAATTAAATAAATAATTAACTAAGGACTCTCGAAATTAACAAGTAACAAGCAAAAAGGAATTCTACTCTAAATTCTGACGAGAATTGTAGATCGTCTATAAAGCAGCCTTAAAAGCTAATCGTCCAAAGACTCAACAGATTAAAATGCAAGTAAAAAAAAAAGAAAATTCAATTGACAGATAGTAACAGAGATTTTTATTGAATATATGCAACCTCAGAATTAATTATAAAAACATCATTGAAAGATTTATTATAAGTTTCTTTCATAAAAATAACTATATTATATATAACAAAATAGAATAAAAAAAGAGACCAAGGTGCAGTATATTTACAAAATGTGTTTACATGTCACTCATTTATTATCATGTGGACGACGACAACGCGAACGTAAGTCTAAGGATACAGATCCACGTGCGTTACGCTCTGACTCACCGATCAAACCGCCTATCAGGAAGCAGACTATTTGCGCGATTATCAGAAGCATCACCAGCACGGAGAGCTTCTTGCCGCTCAGGTTCTCGATTATGGTGCCCTGCATCTTGCTGCCGTTCTCTCCGTCCCTCCGTTATCCCGACTCCGACCGGCGATGTGTCCGAGGGATCTCTCCGGTCTCCGACACTCTCACCGACGCCGACGGCCGAGACGCGCACACGCCGAGCGAGATGACGCGAGACGCGGAACGACAACAGGCTCACGTTTTGCGAGCCGGGGCCGGGGATCGGTCCGTCAAAATGGAAGCCAGCGATGGGGGGACCCGGGGGACTCGCCGTCGAGCTCGCGGCATTCGCGAAATTTCGAATTTCGAGACCTATCGAGCTCTCGCGATTGCCCGGCGTCGCCACTCGCCCGACTCGCCGGCGACGCGTCGCGACGTATCGATCGCTCGGCGCCGCGAGACGCGAGACGCCTCGCTCCACTCCGCGCTCCGCTACTCCGGCAGTTCGGCGCTCCTGCGCTCCATGCTCCAATGCTCCATTTGGTTTCCCCGTTTCGTGAAATGGTAAAAACAAAGAGGGAATATCACGAGCGTTTGTTCTTATGCCGGACGACGTTGGATTCACGTGTGACTCGCGTCGACGATGGTCGCGTTTGACGTTCTGAACGACAGTTGCGCGGGGGAACGCTGACGACGAGCTGATTCTCCGTTAAATCCTCCCCGTTTAGATTAATTTTAGGTTAAACATGGTAAGGGTATGCCAGTCGCATAGTGGATGTATTCGTTGAACGCATTTTGTATCTCACCGGTTGGTTTCACGCTGAATATACACGTATTAATATCTTATTTCGTTACGGATACAATACTTTGCGAGTGTTTTCAGAAGCCAGGAATGCAAGACTTGTTGTTATGTTAAAGCCAGTGGCACACGATGCATGTTTTCCTGCTGGATCGCTTGCAATCTAGTAAATTACTATAATTGCACCACTCAGCGCTCAAGTATTTCTGGTAATTCACTAAATCGCAAGCGATCCAGCAGGAGAACATGCTCCGTGTGCCGCTGGCTTTTTTTTTACAAACGAGCAACAAAATCGAGCTATATGGTAGAAGTGCAATCTTGCTTGCGTGCGCCAATTTGGATTTGTTATGTGTTTGATTGTACCTTCATGTGTTACCCTGAAATGTCTTAGAAAATATACACTTCTTTTTTCTCGTATAATATCTTATCATATATTTCTATATTCCCGTATAATAATTTATATAAATTTTTCTATGAGTTGCCTCCTTCATGCAAGTTTTTCTCTATTATATAATTTCTTTATCACTGAGATTCTATAACATAATGGGGAACTCGTCGTCGAGCTCGTGGCATTCATATATGCTTCTCATGTAATATCACACGTACTTTCCTTCTCATATAATTTTTCTAACTTATGTATCCCTTATATAGTTTCCTCACTTTCTCATATAATTCTGTTATTTAGATTCTAATAGAAATATAAAAAATATACGTTTCTCGTCAATTTTTCTCATATAATGTAATATCATGTGTACTTTCCATCTCATATAATTTTTCCAACGTACATATCTCATGTAATTTATACTATTAATTATTGTATTAATAGAAATATAAGAAATATATATATATTTCCTTTTTATTATATAGTATCATATGTGTTTCCCTTTTCATACAGTTTATCTAATATGTATTTTAATTATAATTTTTCTCTATTTCTCATCATGTAAATGAGTCTTTTTTCTCGTGTAACTATTTTTTATCATGTAAATGACTTTTCTCCTTATATAACTTTTCTCATGTATTTTTTTTTTTTTTATTACTGTTAGATGAGAACTAGATGAGCATTAGACGTAGACGTGAAATACATGCATGTGACATAAACGAAATTTCCAAAGCAGAATCCTGAATGGAGTACAACAGCTACTTGGAGAAAATCCTTTTGTTCATCCATAAAACGTTGCAGGCTGCATTTCCGGATTGTTGCATCGAAATAATTGGCATGATAGAAAACGATTATATATTTGTCCTTTTTTTAAGTTACAATTTTCATTAAATTGTCCTCTTTTATTCTCCGTTGGAACTACACTTATTTCGAGCGCTAATGTGAAATGTGACGCAACTGGAAAGAAAGACTTACTTATGCTATTCACTTTTTTATACTTTTTCATACTTTTCGCAAAAAGACAGATGTACATACATGTACCCTTCTAAAGCTTCAGAAAATAATAAATATTCAGAAGGAAACAAAGTGGGAAGATTGCCTATAAATTTTCCCAAATTATCTTCCCAAGTTCCACTTAAAATTCTTGAAATTCTCTCAAGTAATTTTTATCGAAGATAAAAAAGTCTTATCTTCACGAGTAAAATTTATTTAAAGTTTCCATAAAAATTAGAAGAACAATCCTATTCTTGCCTATAACGTACATCTCAACTTGATAATCAATATTAAAGTTGTTACATTATTCTTTAATTTTATTCTGATATCGTTACATTACATCATACGTTGCCATTGTCGAATAATAATAATATACACACAAGTATTTTTTTCGTCGTGTAAGAAATTTACGATTAGACAAGCACGATTCGTAATCGCGAGTGGGTTTCGCGGGAAAAAAACGCCGACCGTTCCCGAACGCGTCCGATCGCCAGCAGAGAGATCGCGTCGCGAGACGCGAAGGCGTCCGACGGTGTCGCGGGTGTCGTACACGTCGTATCCCCGTTGATCGTAGACCGTAGACCGGGGTTAGGGAGTGACGTAAGCGGGGGGAGGGAAACAAACACAGCCTACGGTGGATTGTGGAATTCGTGTCGTTCTCTCAGTTCTCTGGCGCGGAACAGTTCTGCCCGTCGCCCGAGAAAAGACCTGGCCGACGTAAATGTCTCGGTTGGTAACGAGACTTCTGGACCGAGAGCTGGAGGATGGTCTGAGGAGGGAAGGCGCCGAGAGTCTCGCGGCCGAGCACCACCACCCGTCACGAGAGATGTTGGGCGACGTGGCGATGGACGCGAACGGGAACGGCAAGCGTGATCCTCTCCAAGGGAGACAACTCCCGCCCATCCATACCTACTTCTCGCGGGTCGCGGCCAGCAACGACGTGAGTCCGCACTGGAAAAGCACTCGGGAAAATTTGCATAGCGACGGTGAACCAGATCGGCGATCCTAACCTATCCCACGCCAGCGTCCACGAATTCAGGGGGGAAAATCAGAAATTCTGTGTCAAAAAACTGGAGCAATCAGTTAGAGACGCGACGATAGGACCGAGCCTACTCCAAACACATTTAAAAAAAAGCATCCACAAGTTCTAGCAGAAAAGCTTCATTCTAGCAGAAGGACTAAATGTTAAATAAAGCTTGCTTTAGACGTGTAGCAGATTTTAGGATAGAATTCTGTTTAATTTTCTACGCCATGTGTATTTTTATACATTTCAATATATTGCATCTGTATATTCTGATTTTTCAAACATTTTTGTTATACTTACAGGATATGAAATCGCGAACTCTATCTTAAATTCTGACAAGACTTGAACAATCCTTTAAAAAGGGCCTTTAATCTGATAAATTACAGGTTGTTCAAAGTAGGCTTTAGTAATTTTATTTATAATTCTGTGCACTATGTATTTTTATATATATTTTATGTATGCATGTATTCTGATCTTCAAAGTGTTTCTCATATTACATAGAGAATCAAAAATTAAATAGAACTAAATGGAATTTGATTCTGAATTCCGACATCATAAATCATCTTGAAACTTTAAAAAAGAAAAATATTCACAAAGTGATATCTTACCCTCTAATTTAATTGTACTTAAAATAATAATTAACAATAATGTTTACGAATATATGGAAAATTTAATACAATATATGCTGTTTCCATGATACATGTACTGTTTTATGTATTGTTTTATTTACAAGTATTGTAGCAAATTTGATATAATATTAGACGATATTCATGTTCAGCAGAAATAAAAATTGCACGACTCAAGCAGCTCTTGCTACTCAATTCGCCTAATGTCATCTTCAAGTTATTTAACATATGTCTCATTATTTTATTATTCCAGGAAAGCAACAGAACTACGGATCTAGAGTTTGTTTATGATGACACTGACATACACGCTAATGAAATCGCTGAGTTGTATAGTTATACGGAGCAATATGAGTTGCAGCTTAATCTTAAGGTACAATTCTGTTTTACCAAGTGCAAGAGCGAATTGTGTGATTTCTCTAAATAAATTCCAGGCATTTGAGGATCAGATGGAATGGTACAATTTACGGCCGTGGTGGCAAAACTTGACGAGA
Organism: Temnothorax curvispinosus; assembly: GCF_003070985.1. Taxonomy (NCBI): domain Eukaryota; kingdom Metazoa; phylum Arthropoda; class Insecta; order Hymenoptera; family Formicidae; genus Temnothorax; species Temnothorax curvispinosus. Next base: position 51,878 of record NW_020226107.1, read on the forward strand.
CCGCAACAGAGATCAATAATCTACAAGTTACTGGATCAACTGGAAGTTTCCAATAAACAACTCAGGATGAAAGCGGCGCGTTGTATTCTTTATTTAGCTCAGGGTTGTTGGGCTGAGGTACAGTCTGACAAGGAACAACAAGACTGGACTAGAACAAACGTAATGTTACTCTACGAAGCTGGCATTTTTCCAGCGTTTGTTGAACTGCTGAACATTGAGATTGAGTAGGTTTCTTCGTACGTGTGTATGCACGTTATTAGAACAGTTGAATTCAGGTTGAATTTCTACTGAGTAATTTTTGTAGAAATAGCACAACTGCTACCTCAGCGATGAGAAAGCTAGCTGTTAGCCTCGCTGATTCGATAGACTTAAGAGTCATTCTGTCCGTTTTGTATATTATAACAGAAGTTATGAGAGAGGAATTAAAAAATATCGAGCACAGTGAATACAAAGACAATGTTGAAGGATTTAAAGAAGATCTTGGTATGTCATTGTTTATACAACACATTTTAATGCTTACAAACAAAAAATTTGCTCCTTTAAAACGGCTATTTCTTTTGCAGTAAATCCATATGGAGAAGAATTACTGATTGTTAAACTTCTCGGCATGGTGACGTGTTTCTGCAGCGGCTCGGCACCACATTTTCCTATGAAAAAAGTTCTCTTACTTCTGTGGAAGTTAATCCTAGTCTCTCTTGGCGGCATCGACGCACTCAGAGAGTTAAAGAAGCAGTATCGTGAGGAGGCGGGGCTCGATACGCTACAGGAAGACACTATCGAAGTCGCTAGGACGATGAGAGCAAGCTCTCCGCCTATGAGCGCAGCAGATTTGTTAGAAACGCAAAATCAGAAAAGGAACAATCGACCTTTTCGACGGGTAATTCATCGATCTAAGATTATCCTATATGATTGTTACTTTCACGCATGTTAATCATCAAACATTTTTCAGAGTTTGATGAAACAAAGCTCGTTAGATGATCCAGGTTTAGGTATGGAATACGAAGGAGGAGAACCTCCAAATAATACTACAGCAAATGAAGGAGACGGTGAACTGATTGTATTCCTGGGTCCTGGTGGACCTGGCGGCTGGAATCAATCGTATTACGAAGATCAGAATAATCAGTCACAATTAAGGCCAGGTACTCCACAACTTATAAAGGGAAAAGGTATAGCTTATAATAAAAAGTGATCTTTTTTTAATTATTTTCTTTATAATTCTCACATATTCAAGTATTACAAGTATTAATATTTAATATATCATCAATCAGGTTTACCATGGACACCCAAAGTAAGGCAAAAGGACGTGGACAGCTTTCTTGAAGTTGCCAGAATGAAGTTTGTCGGTTACAAATTACAAGGAGATAGAGAGAGTTTAGCGGGTTTACCGCAACCAATCCACGAAGGCGTCACTACCCTTAAAAAGGTATATTTTGTTGGCTTATGACAGTATTGCAATATAATCTGCTAATGTAATATCTAATATTATAATATATTTTAGCACATGTATACATCACTAGCAGAAATTCAGATTAGGAAGGAAGAAGAGATAGCAAGAAATCCAATGAGTACTCTAGAACCACCGCTTCGTCAAACACCAACGGAAATTCTTTATCAAGCTATATTACCAAATTTGCCGCAATATATGATTGCTTTACTGAAAATATTACTTGCTGCTGCACCGACAAGCAAAGCTAAAACAGACAGCATTAATATCTTGGCCGATGTGTTGCCAGAGGAGATGCCGTAAGTATGAGTAATGATAGATGCAACATATCAATGTACATAAAATCTTAGAGATAAAAATATCAAATATAATTCATTAGTTATATCCGATTTTTGAATGATGTTGCAGCTGTTAAATATGAATATATTTTTAATGATATGTGTATTGTAAATATACTTAATTTATAACACACTTTTAGAATGACGGTGTTGCAATCAATGAAATTAGGAATCGATGTTAACCGACATAAGGAGATTATTGTTAAAGCCGTTTCTGCAATTTTATTACTGTTGCTCAAACATTTCAAACTGAATCACGTATACCAATTCGAATTTATGTCACAGCATTTAGTATTTGCGAATTGCATACCTCTCGTATTGAAGTTTTTAAATCAGAACATTATAGCATACATTGAAGCGAAGAATGTGTAAGTAAAATGTTATTGCGATTTAAGTTTCTAATGCCCTTCTTCACCAACGTCGGGCATAAGTGTTCACAATATATGTATAACCGATAATTCATATTACAACAGTATTCCTATTTTGGACTTTCCCATGTGTGTCATTGGCGATCAGCCGGAGTTAACTACGGAAAGTCTCGAAATCGGCCATAGTCAGTCTTTCTCATGGAGAAATGTTTTCTCTTGTATTAATTTATTAAGAATTTTGAACAAATTAACCAAGTGGAAACACAGTAGGATAATGGTAAGCCAATTTTTATTAAATCAATAATGCTATTTTTTAAATATTATATTTTATATTTATATTTATGAAAATTAATTTGTTGGATTTATATTTGCAGATGTTAGTCGTTTTTAAATCAGCACCTATTTTAAAACGCACGTTAAAAGTCAGGCATGCAATGATGCAATTATACGTTTTAAAGTTATTGAAAATGCAGACGAAGTATCTCGGTCGGCAGTGGAGAAAGACAAACATGAAAACTATTAGTGTCATTTATGCGAAGGTTCGACATCGCTTAAATGACGATTGGGCGTACGGCAATGGTAATAAAAAATTGAAAATATTTTACTTAATACTTCACGTTAATGATAATTTTGCAAAGAATTTATAACGTTTTTGAATTACTAATGATTAAACAGATTTAGAAGCACGGCCGTGGGATTTCCAAGTTGAAGAATGCGAGCTACGTACTTGCGTTGATCAGTTCAATAATCGAAGATATTCGAATGTTCCGAGAGACGAGGAAATGGAACCAGTCGACGCGTCAGTAACGTCCGTGCTCGGTGCAAATGTGGAATTGACCGAGGAGTTCAAGCAACATTACGAATTATGGTTGCAACAGGAGGTGTTTCAGAGGAGTATCAATTGGGATGAATTGTTGGATCCTGCGGCGTGTGAAATCTAAATTTCATATAAGTATAAAGCGCATGTGAATCGTATTTTCCTTAAATCATAGACTTGAATGAAATTGCGACATTTTTACGAATTACAAAACTTGTGAGAAGTGTTCAAGCGAAAAAACATTGCCATATCGACACTGCAAAAATTTCCAAGTTGCATTTGATATCGCGATGAACGGTTCTAATTTAGGGAATGTTTAACAAAGAGACTTTCTGATGAAACGCGTAAAATATTTCAAATTTCTTTCGTATTTAATTTGTGCAATGCAATATAGTGGCTTATAGTCATTTTCTATCATTATAGGCAACCAATTTTTAATAAATGTATAATTTTTTCTTTTATATATAGGT